>NW_027041823.1:319713-322646 GCF_033297395.1 Canariomyces notabilis
CTTTTCGTTCTGCTCAGGAGCAGCCTTGTCTTGGTCTTTGGCGTCCTTCTGTTTGGCTTTCCGCTTATCCAACGACAGCCTGACGCCTTCTTTGTCAAGCCTGACAGCCTGCCGATCGAGCATTCTCTCGAATGCGGAAATCAAGTCGTAGACATTTGCAAACCCGGTCGACCCTCTGCCCCTGCCTACGCGCTTCGCGACAATGCGAGGCAAGGGCCCGTCCTCGCCACCTTCAAGCGTGAACGAGTTGTGGCGAACGAGCTGGAGGAGGATGAGGCACAGCTGCTCATCGTCATAGTCCTTAAGCTCGAGTCTGCGTGGAAAGTCCCATCTGCCGTTCGGCCGGCTCCCTAGGACTTTGTTCATACCCTTAGCACTCCCCGCAAAGACAACAACCAGGTTGAGGCGGTTGGCGTGATGCTCAAGGCAGTACAGAAGCTGGCCCAAGCAATACGAGGAGGCTGCTTCAATCTCGTCAACGAAGAGGAACTGCATATCATGGTTAATCATACTGAAATAAGAGGAGTCGTGAAGGGTTTGGGAAGACTTACCACCCCTGCTCCCCCGGCAATACTATTTGTCAGGTACGAGTCCAGGTTGTCAACATCTCTATCGCCTTGAAAGTCAAATCCCGACCGTTTTTCTTTATACGGCGCTCGTTTCCATAGCCCGCATTCAACGAGCAGAGTTCTGTAGATACCGGCCAGCGTCCGTTTGCCAGTGCCCACGTTGCCTGTCAAGACCAGGTTGAAGTCTTGCCTTCTCAGTCTACCCATCCTCCGATGGGCTGCGTCGATGGTTGCCTTGATAGCCAGAAATTCCTTTTTGATTTCCTCAAGCCCAATCATGGTCATCAGCTGATCAAGCGCCCTGCTCTTCTCGCCATATTCTTTCTTACGCCTCTCCCACTCGCATTCGACCGGCAAAAGGTTGGCGGAGCTAGCGGAGTCAAGGGGGAATCTGTGGCCTAAAGCGGGAAGAAGAGGCATCTTTGGCCGACTTGGAAGGGGTTTTGGATTGTTGGGTTTCTTAGCACCCGTATCCTCCGCATCGCTGTTCCCCGAGTCTGAATCTTCAGCGTCAAAGGGGCTGTACTTCTTCTCTTCCTTGACTTGCTCCGCTTTTTTGTCGGTCTCCTCTTCAGGCCTCTTGTTGATCTTGGGTTCCTCGTCTTTGTCCTTCTTAGAATCTTCCTCTGTCGATTGCGCTTCGGGCTTTGAATCTCGCCCTTCAGGTGTAGACCTGGAAGCGTCAGAGTCATCAAGCTGATGCTCATCACCGAAGAGTGCGGCTAACCCGTCGTACTTGGTATCGTCGTCCAGGATATCAGGTTGACTCCTTTCCCTAAAGAGTGCGGCTAACCCGTAGTATATGGAGTCATTATCGGCATCTGTATCAGCACTTTTAACAGGTGCCGAGCCGGATTCAGCCTTTGAATCTCCACGGGATGCCGCTCCAGGTTCAGAGACAGCCTGCTCGTCTGGACTCCCAGGATCGGTAGTTGAAGTCGCCTCAGGCTGGGCCGCCGTGTCACCATTCTCAAGCGACATTTTGGACTCGAAGGCAGATTCACCATCTGTCTTGACAGTTTCGACGGGCGCCGAGGTTGACTGTAAGTGAGCATCCGATTTCAGAGACTCAACAGTAGCCGGTGGCGAGAGCGAATGAGAAGCGTTATCGGCAGGGTCAACAGACGCAGCTGTCGATTTCGACATGGCTGAGCCTTCAGCTTTTGTTTGGTTGCCGGTTGTAACGCCATGACCCGATGGTTTGGGAACGGGGACTCCAGACTCTGTTGCCGGGGACTGAGTGTCCAATGTTCCTTCCGCGGGAAGGTTGGCAGGAATGATGGGGGTTGCGCTGTCCGGTGACGGCGTGACTTCCAACACCGCCGATATTTTTGCTGCTATTTTCTTTTCGATGGCCTCATCGGCCATGGGAATGGTGCAGCCATTTTCCTCAGTGACGACTGCCACCTCAAGCACTTCACTTTCTGGCGGTGTGGTGATGGGAGATTCTGCGTCGCTGTTTTCAACCGTCTCAACACCATCAACTTCGAATTCAGGGGAGTCGTATTTATCTTCTTCCAGTCCTGTTGCCATGACTGCAATGAAACGTGAATGAGGAAAGCAGAGAAATCAAACGCGTCGGTCGACAGGACTCAGAAGAGGATTGGGGAATGAATTCAATGAAAGCAAATCAAAGACTGAAATGGGCGTCTAAGATGGTAAGATGTGTGAGTTTTGAATCTCACATTCTCTAGCTTATGCTGAGCTATATGGGATGATAGGAACATTATAACTCAAGCCTCAATTGAGGATGTTGCCAACAGCTGGAAGTGCGGAGTCTAGGCTCTAGGCAGCATCAGGCTGTGCAGGCTGAAGAATCACTTGGATCGGAGGCCACCTACAGGGAACATTACTGCCTGATGTATTGTACATGACTAAGTCGCCTTGGATGCACAACATCCCTGCGCCTTCTCTTTGCACATCCAATAGAACGCTGCTGCTATGTTGGCAGGAAGCTCAACTGGGAGGAGGCCTACGAAGTATGTACACCCCCGCGTCCCCGCATCCCTTCCCCCACCGCCTCCTTCCTTCTGAGAATCTTGTTGACCAATGCTGTTGCGTCCATGAGCTGATCTGAGCCACTTGATGCACGATGCCGTGTCAAAGACATATCGCTTGGCAGTGCTGCCTTCAAAGCAGCTGTGATGCTTGCTTTCGAGGGTCAGCCCTCTCGTAAATTTGACAGTCTTGACTTACCTGGCCTAACGGAAGGTGGCATGAGACTGAATCTAGACAGTGAGGTGAACACTAGACTCCTGAACTCGAAGAACAGTCAGATCTTCATCATTTGATGTTAACACCAGTGCCATCAGCAAGCAATCACATAGTCGTTCCATCCGCCTCCCCGGTAGTGTTATCAGCACT
>NW_027041823.1:323076-557238 GCF_033297395.1 Canariomyces notabilis
ACTAGTGCCTACTAGAGAGCTCAGTTTCTGTCCGTCAAGCTCCTTCTCCAGGCGCATCACTTTTCTTTTATGAATTCCTTTCAGTTTCTTGCTCGCGCTACGAGTGCTACCGTTCCCGCAACCAATTCTTCACTCGATGGAACACAATCGAAGGCCCATCATACAGGGAATATCCAAAGTCACTCAACCTCAATCTAATATTCAGGAAGGAAATATTCGGATTGATGCATAATAATCTGTCAAAGACCGAGTGCCATCCCTTTGGGAAGTTTAGGTTGTGAATCCGGAGGGTTCTGCGATGGTTGCGGTATGCGATGGTAGCGGACGCAGCAGCCCATAAGAGGATGGTAGTTAGAAGGAGCACGACTGCTGTAATGACGAACACCTTTATGTCCGGACCGGAAGCGTTGATCTGTTGGACATTCTGGGTTTGGTACGTTACTGTATAAGTCCGGGGCCCTCTTGAGTCTTGGCGGAACCAGTCAACCAGACATGTCGGTGTTCTATGCACGTAGAAGAGGAGCCTTACCATGCCATATATGGACGAAGCAAGAGACAGAGGGGCAAACACCACGGCAAAGATCGTCACTAGAGGCAATCAAGTTAGTAAGCAGAGGTATCTTTAGCATGTGCCATATGGAATGGAACTTCAGAGGCAACAGACCGCCCCCACGCCAGAGAGGACCCGGACTTACATCGCAAGACTCTTTTGCTTTCCTGAATACTTCGCTCGGCCATTTCAGTACTACGTCTAGAGCTGGTTATGCCAATTTGGTCTCTGAGTCCGGCTTCGGATGTCTCTACTTCTCTCAGGTATCGCCGGAACGAGCCCTCGGCGGATTCGAGCGCCTCCTTGATGCGCGGGTCGTCGATTTTGAAGTTAAGCTTGACATACTCTGGTAAGACGTTCAGAATCCTTCTCCCCTCATCCAGCTCTTCTCTTAACCGCTGCCAAACCACAATCTGTTGGTCGGTTACATTCGACCACAGGCTGCCGAGATGATCATTATATGCCAGTGAGCCATCTGGGCCATACATGTGTTTGCCGCCCCTCCGTGGGTCCAATAGGTCTATATGGCCCTTGGAGAAAGATACCCCTTGGGCTCTAAACTTCTGAGCCTCTAACATTGCTTGTAGGCATGCGAAGAGTGGGTTCCCGGCGGCAAGTCCATCGGATTCAAGGCTCGACGTGGCGGCATAAATCCAGCGGCTTAGCAGACGAACAGTGTGCCACCCGTTGACATTGTCATTGACAGAGCCAGTTGTGCTCTGGTTTCCAAGAGACACTGTGACCGGTGTCCGTTTGGCAAGGACCGAAGGGGAATCCGCCGGATGGATGATGGCATAGGGGTCACGGTTCGACGCACGAGTCGAATGGTGCATCATGGTCTCCCAGGCTCGAGAATAGTTGACAAAGAGAACCGCTTCCAGTTTCCACAAAAAGCTATTGGTCAGAGTCTGTTGAATAGCATGTAGGAGATCAAACAGATATGGGGGTTGGAGGATGCACTGACCTAAGGTGATGGTATTAGGTTACTAGGGCAGGTAGGTGCCGCGGGCCTCACTTACCTGTTTCTGGCCGTATGTCTGGCACAGCGCTCCAAGATCATTAGCGCATCGCTGCCTATTTGAATAAAGTTATCCAATTTCAGAGTCCATGACGATGTCCGGCGGGATCTAGTGAAAAACTTCCAAACTGTCGGATCCATATCCAACACCAGGCCAAGTATGCCAATGATCCATGGATGTGGGAGTACATGGCGGCAACCGGACTCGTAGTGAGGTTTGAGCCGGTTAGGCTCTAGAATCACAATCTGGCATTCTACATCATCGGTAAAAGTGGATATGAGGGATCTGAACTCGGTGGTAAACCCCTGGGCGGCGTTAGCCCTAGTTATGTGATCCGTAGAAGATGGCGTGGGTCTTAAGCGATGAATGAGAATGGGTTTTCCGCTTCTGTAAACGCGGAACAGAGTTAACTGTTCTCTGTCTCCAGGAAAAGGAGGAGATGTTGGCTCGAGGAGACCGTCGCGGAGATGGCTATGGAGCAGGCGATAGTGGTCTCCGAGAAAAACACCGCCACTCGGGTCTGAGAGCAGCTGCTCAATGTACTCTAAATAGGTCGTGAAGGCGGGCTGGTACGTGATCTGAAGATCGCCAGGGTGATGTTGGGATTCGTCAACTGCTGGGGGTGACATGATCCTTCAAGTCACGGTCACTTGCTTCTATTGACAAGAGCAGCTCGTGAGTCGTGACAGAGACGCTGTGCCAACAGAGACAAGCCTGATATCTTGTGACTGAGGATCAAAATTGATACGCGATTCTGAAGAGCAAGAGAAAGCCAGGCAACTTGGAATGACCTTGCGGGCAGCGAGCGGGGTGCCATCTATAGGTACTTATGGTCCCTAGTACTGTACAACCCATAGCTTACCTGCCTAGAATATGATTGATCTGCCCCATGTTCCCAGGCTCGCATGCAGGTGTGAAGCAGAGCTTTTGCCGCAGTAACGTGAATAAAGCCTGGTGCGACGAGAATGAATAAACTGGGCTGGAGGCCTCGAAAAGGCTGCTGATCCATGTAGTCTCCGCCACTGTACTGTACGAGGGAGGCTACCGAGTTTATATTGCAGCAAGGCCGCAGCCAACCCGCATGTAACATAGATCAAATTCGGCTGGGCACTGTATCGTTCCGCAGCGCGTCAATCTGCCTGTGCCTCAACGTCCTCGTATCATCTGGCATATATATCGGCATGCAAAGGCAGCTCCTCGCTGAACATGCCTACCTACCGGACCTAGTTAGGCATTGTACAGTAGTAATATGATAGAAACAGTACCCTCCCTTATACTCCGGCTTGAAAACTCACGACCTAGATACATGATAGACCCATACTCCATCTACTACTTGCCTCCCACACCATCCAAATGCCAGGCAAATACCTTCCGGAACACCTCCTTCCCATTCCCAACGATCGTCTCCCCATGGCACGGCACAACAGTCTCAAAATCCCACTTCTCAATCCTCCTCACACTCTCATTGAAACTCGCCCTGTCCTTGCGACTAACCACATGCCACAGGAACCTCTTCATCTCAACAGCCTCCCCTTTGGTTGTCTGCATACTCTCAAACAGCCTCCCCAACAAGCCCAGCTTTGGCTTCCTCTCCGGCACGCGTGAGTACTGTTCCTCCGCGGGGAGGTTGAACAGGAGATCGGCCTGGATGAGCGTTCTCTCGGGTTTGAACAGAAAGACCAGTTCCCGATTCGGGTGTGCGTGCACATACTCGACGTCAAAATCCCTGGCGAAATCCTCCCCTATGCTGGCGGCAAGATTTGTCTTGTTCTCCCGCGTGAACACGGCCGCAAAGTGCTCTTTGCCAATCTTTGGGTCGCTATCGGCCGCTTTCAGCCTCTTTTCCGGGAGGCCTTCGGGGCCAATCAGTTTGGCATTGGGGTAAGCGGCGGCCCAATCGGACAGGAAGATGTGATGCTCCACGTCGCCTGCGATGATATACCGCAGGTCGTTTCCGAGGGAGGCGACTTTGGCTTTTGCGGCTTCGGTGAGGGCAACAGGGGAGAAGATTGCTAAGCTGCCTGATGTAAGGCGGACTTTGAAACAGTCAGCGGCACTGAGATACATACTGATTTGAGGAGGGCAGGATGGTGAGTGCTTACCTAGCGTGCCCCGACCGCCGATGGGAAATCGTCCGAAGCGGAGGAATGGTACTGAGAATGTAACGATGTTTGGGGTTAGGTCACGGATGACCATCACCTCGTCCGGGTTGGGAGGGATTAGTTTGGATGACATGACTGCTTCGTTGCGGTGCTTGATGAGGGACACCGAGGTGAATGTTGCGGCTGCAGAACTCAGAAGTAAAGCAACTCCAATGAGCCTTGTCCTTGGAGAGAGACTACGGCTTTGGGGAGTGACTGGCGACTGGAGGTGAGTGGTCTTGTGATAGTCTTGAGTCACGAGTGATGTTGTGAGTGAGCGCACCGGTCGCTATGAAGCTATGAGCATGAGCATGTTTCAGATAATCAATGTCTGAATATGCCTTGTCGTGCAATTCTGATGAATAGGAAGGATTGATCTCAAGTGTTTATGGTAACTGCTTTATCGAGCGATGACCTACAAGGTTATGGTTGCATTTGTACCGCGCCGACGGCAACGCCGGTGACCTCGGCATCCCGAGTCAGCAGGCTGAGCTTAAATCTCTCGCCTCGGCAGCGACCATGCATGGAACTTTGCGGGTGGTGCGTAAACAGTGAACAACGGTGATTTGAACCTCGATGTCCTCGTATCAGCCGGTTGCGGAATGCTGGAATTGCAATGCCAGAGCTCGAGGCCTCGGAAGGGCGGATGTAGAAGGCATATGTCCAGGTAGTGACATCATGGTGTTTGGGCTTGTTAAAATACTCCGATTGGCACGCGGCAGTGCAAAGTGAACGTGTCGCTGCGGCTCTTTCAATATCGCCATGATCTGACAAAAAAAGCGTCTGGACACCAACCTTTGGCCCGGAGTCTCGCATTTACAGAGTGGATGAATCCGGGCATTCCGCGGAAGAATGGATCCACGGTGTTTGGAAGTTTGAGACATTTCGCTACAAAGAGAGCGAAGTCGGCGAGGGTTCGGGTTGAAACTACCGTAGTTACCCTAACCCTTACCCACGTTCTTATCGTTTAACTTCATCACGGCTTCTCCTGTTCTTCGAACCTTCGATAGTCCGAAACACTGAGAGAATACCAATATGCTGGCCCAGTAACCCGATTGCTATTTCTCCGACAAGATACATGTCCGCAAGAAGGAGACCACGAGGTCTCCAACTGCGCCATGTGAGCCGCTGCCCATGGCAGGTTCAGCAGCGCCGACTGCTGAACCACTTCATATCCAATGGTGTGTCTCCTGCAAATGACTTCGTCCTCCTCTATAACCTTTCCATATTACTAACCTGCGTCTCCACCACAGAGCCCGTTCCCGCATACACCCTCGATGAAGGGGTACCCGGGACACCCACGCGCTTCACCCTCGCAGTCAAAGACAACATCGCAACCGTCCCCTCCTCCTCTTCCACCGCCTCCCCACAATGGCCAACAACATGCGCCTCCCCCTTCCTAGCAACCTACACCTCCCCCTTCGAGGCAACCATCGTCACCCAACTCCGCCGCCGCGGCGCGCGCCTCGTGGGCAAGACCAACCTGGACGAGTTCGGCATGGGCAGCCACAGCGTGCACTCCGCCTTTGGCGCCGTCGCACAACAGCCTTCTCAACCTCCCCGCCAGAGCCACAATAAAGGCGACAGTGATGATGACGGACAGGTACTGCTCTCTGCCGGAGGCAGCTCCGGCGGGAGCGCGGTGGCGGTTGCGTCTGGCGACGCCGACGTGGCGCTGGGCACCGACACGGGTGGGTCGGTGCGGCTGCCGGCCGCCTACACCGGGGTTGTTGGCTTCAAACCGTCGTATGGCATGCTCTCGCGCTTTGGGGTCGTGCCGTACGCCAACTCGCTTGACACGGTCGGCTTGTTGGCGCGGCGGGTCGGGGTCATTAGGCGGTTGGTTGTGGGCGGAGATGAACAGGAGCCGGGGTTGTGGGCTGAGTGGGATGCGAGGGATCCGACTAGCTTGTCAGCTGCTGCCAGGAGGAGATGTGCGAGTGTTAGGGAGGGGTATGGCGGGTTTCAGGAGGAGGAGGGAGACGCAGGCCGAGTGCTGAGGGGGTTGAGGCTTGGGATGCCGCTCGAGTACAACATTGAGGAGCTGGATGGGCGGATCAGGGATGCGTGGTCCGCCGCGGCCAAGGCCCTGCAGGAGAGCCACGGAGTGCGCATCGTGCCCGTGTCGCTGCCCTCGACGAAGCACGCGCTGGCGGCGTACTACGTGATTGCGCCCGCCGAGGCGTCGTCTAACCTGGCGAAATACGACGGCATCAGATACGGCTCACGGGATCCCGAAGCCGCGAGCGATGCCGAGGGCGGGGTTCTCTACGCTGCGAGCCGCGGGCGCGGGTTCGGCGACGAGGTCAAACGGCGCATCCTGCTCGGATCGTACACGCTAAGTTCCGAGGCCATGGACAACTACTTCATCAAGGCGCAGCGTGTGCGACGGCTGGTGCGGAGGGATTTCAACCGCGTCTTTGCGCTCGATAATCCGCTCCACGACAAAGAGACATTCTCGTTGAGCGATCTGCCCGATAGTGTGGCTATGGAGGACAAGTGGGGGCCCGAGGAAGTGGACTTTTTACTATGTCCTACCGCTCCAACACTGGCACCAAGGCTGGAGGATGTCATGAACCAGACTCCTCTGGACGCCTACATGAATGATGTTTTTACCGTCCCGGCAAGTCTGGCCGGGCTGCCTGCCATTAGCATACCGATGCCACTCGAGCCGGAGACGGCAGGGGACACGCCTGGTACTGCCGGACTACAATTGATCGGCCAGTATTGGGATGACGCGCGGCTGCTTTCCGTGGCGGACGCAGTGTCCAAGACTCTTAAAGCTATGGCGCCGACTAGCTGACGGGCATGGGGTATTCGATTTGCTGAGAGGAGGCACTGGATCTGGCTCCGTAGAAGGCATGATCTTTGCCCTGACCTCTTGCATTGAGTGTATGGAAGGAACACAGTGGTCAGTCGCGGCCTGAACGCGGTATTGCCAGATGGTCGGTCCGCAGTATCGGCTACTGACCCTTTGTAAAGAGATGCATGTATATCTCTTTGTATTATACCTGTACCGGTATTGATGCGCAGAGGTTTGCGCGGGCTCCAATCCCTGAAATGGCAACTAAGAGCATGCTAAATAGCTATCTAGTGGCGATAGCCGCGATTCTATACCTGGAGCACGAACCATGTATGTTGGTCTTGCACCCTTAATGTGCCTCGGTCAGTCGCTGTCCTCTTGCATTAGCTGAATACCAGGCTGGGTATTTGGCTTGTAGCTGGGGTACGGACGTATCTGGTCGCGCAACCAGCGCCTGTCCCATCCTTCTCCAATGCGAGACCGGGGGCACGAGTGTTCCATTTACGCACGGAAATCCTTGAACGTGCGAGGCGTAACGGCAGCCAGATCGAGAAGCCATTTACCGTACACATCTGACAATCAAGCCGCCATCAAGCAGGAATTTCTCTCCTGCAGCGGCAGGATTGAAGTCTCTGGCTTAGAGGTCCTGCAATTCTTATGGGCTCCTTCCGCTGCCCGACCGTCGATCCTCCTGCTCATCTACATCCATCCTATCATGATCTGACCGTTCTCGCGGAGACCTTGACGCGGATCTTGACCTTGAGCGTGATTCTGATGGTGACCTTGACCCCGACCTTGGCCTGTCAAGATCGCTATCCTCCTCGCGACCATTTCCATTCGGCTCGCCGCCATTCTGCATCGCCTCGTCTTCTTCTTCTTCGAGCAGATCCTCCAGAGTGCCGAGTGGGCTGACGCGCGGCTCGAGGATCTCCAGATCCTCCAGAATATCCCGCTTTCGCATCTTCCACAGACTTGTCGAGCACACGCGGTCCTTGGTCAGCAGGTCGTCGACAAACTCATCCATGTAGGTCAGGGTGGTGCCGTTGCGTCCCTTGCGACGCAACTTGCGACGGTCCTCGAGGAAGGGCTCGAGAAGCGTGTAGACGTCCTTGTCCTGGCGCGTGAGGCGGATGTAGAAGGCGGCGAGGGCGCGGAGGTACTTGAATTTTTCGCCGCCAAAGTGCAGGTATTCCTCGAGGATTGCGTCGCTGGGCGCCAGCTGCAGCAGCTTGAAGGCCAGGCAGAGGAAGGGCGTTGGCTTCTGCACGGTGCCGTAGATGCCGCCGACGAACTCGACGTAGTCGACGACGCGATCGACAATGTCGGCCTCGTTGATGCCGTAGCACTGCTCCTTGTAGAAATAGCTGTCGACGATGCGCTCGCGCACGGCTTTTTCCATGATGGTGGCCGGGTTGAGCCCGTTCGGGGCGAGGGGTCCCGTGCTGCCCCGCTCGTCGAGGAAGCGCCGCTCATCGGCGCGATGGGTCGCTGGTTTGCTCATGGCGCCTGATATGTCCGACGCACCGTCGTCCGTTGAGTTGCGGGTAGCCCACAGTACCAGTAACCCAGGTAAGTTAGGGTGGAAGGGTTGCTTGGATTGTTGCACGTTGACATTGATTCAAGGGTACGTTATCCGCCCCACTCAACAATTTCTGGAGCTCAAGCCGTCTTGGCAAGGTTAGCGTTGGCTGATAAGGTGGTCTGACGCACTGATAACGCTCGTTGCCCCTCCAACGCTTCTTTATTTAGAATGCGAGGGACACACAGGGGATGGTGCCGGGCGCACCCATTGAATTACCATACTGGATCAAATAGGCTTCAAACATTCCCATATGCGTTGAAAATTGCCGTCTTAAGTCATCTCGGCATAATTATCAATTCTACCAAATAGTTGCGTCAAAGCGCAACGTGAACCTCGAAGAATGCTCCTCACCTCAGCGCAGGTGTCCCTTGCTGTATCGTCAGGCGTTGGTATGCACCTTCCCTCCCTTCCCTCCCTTCCCTCCCCTCCGCAAATGTCCGCTATTTGTGACGGCAACCTGCATACCAGATCCCAATTCCAGCCACCATAGTAACCCGCTAACCTGTCCCGTAGTCTTTTTCTTCACACTCGCCCTGTTCCTCAGCGGCTACGTCCTTCAGCAACGGACCTTGCGAGAGCTCCGCGCATCAATCAAGCCAGGTCCACGGCCATCGCCCGTGATATTTTTGCCAGACCGCTTTAAGCAGTCCACAACAGAGCTGCCCGATGGCACCATTGTTGCCATTGACGATGGTGAAGAAGGGATTCACGACGATGCGGGGCGAAGTCAAGACGTGGTTATAAAAGTCGAGCCAACCCTGCCTGACAACGGCACGGGGCAGCAAGACCCTCCCCCAGATGAGCAGCAAGCAATTGTACGGGAGCAATCAGACAGAAAGGCGGACAAACCGTCCGCGGATATTGAGCCGACTGAAACCGTGCAGAACGAAGTCCAGAGTGAGAACGGAGAACAAACAGCGGCCGACAAAGACGACATTGAGCAGGTACAAGAACCGCTTAGTAGGGCTGAGCGCCGCAGGCTCATCAAGGAGGAGATTATGCGGTTATCACGGGGTCAGGAGCGTGGGTACTGGCAGCGGCGGTTGTGGTGAGCGAGGGTGGTTATATTGTCATGATGGGTTACGAAGCTGCAATGTGTTTTGACTTTTTGTTGATGGCATTTATCCTTCAGGGGCATGTGATGATGCATACACGTCTCGGGTTATGGCGGCCTCGGCGTTCGTTGATCTTGGATAAAGGGGGTATAGTGGTTTGTATTTGCAAGTTAGGGCTGAATCATCTATAGATTGGAATACAAACAGATTAGGGAATGGAGTATTCGTGTATTCGGAGTTATGTTGAAGCTATGCAACCTACTAGGTATCTCTCCATGGTCCTTTAGCATCCTGCTCCTGTCTCACAGCTGCTCCTAGACTGGAAGCAAGTCCGCTCGCTCCACCGTCATATTAACCTGAAGCCTTCCGAGTGCCTCATAATTGCACTTCTCGACCTTACTACTAGTTTAGAATCCCATATTGAAGCGATTACATTATTTCAGGGTGTTGCGAGAAACTTCATGCCGGACCCCACCGTTATGTGCTACTTCTTTGACGACGCTGACCACAATGATAGTCCTCTAAGCGTCCATGATGGAGTTGTCCTTGGCGTACTGACGCTGCTATCCCAAACTTCCCGGTGCTCGGGCGGAAACATGAACGCACAGTCCTCAGGTAGAAGTCCCGGGCTCAGCGAGGCGCCGCTCTCGAGGACCTGGCCGTCAATATCAGCAAGGGCCATCATGATGTTGTCCACCCAGCAGTGGATACTACCTTAGGTACTTACCATGCAAAGCCTACATCTCTGGCCAAACTTGCTCACCCGGTTGGTGCATCGGATGGCGCACTGGAAATACAAGCTGTTGTCAGCTCCGCTCGGTCATTGTGTTCCATCTTGATAGGGTCATACATAGTTACATAGTAGGTTGCGCAGTAGCAGATGTTCATGTTGGCGCTCATGAATTAAGTTCCAAGGGATCTCAGATAGGGGTATCGCATTATCCCTGGTATTGGAAGCCTCATAAACGAAGCAAGGAGTGCCTCGTCCACATCCCAAGATGAGGAACCGAGACCAGGGGGAACACAGGAACACAAACCAGGACTGGGCTAGATATACTTGACCGTGTCAAGTCATGAACCTCATGAAAGGCGCATGGTTCCGTCCTTCATGGCTTGCATGAAGCACCTACTCTGCACATGAGGCGTCTTACACCCCGCCGTCTCCGTCCGAAGACAACCAGATAAAACAAGGGAGAGACGTAGTTGCTTGACAGAAAGCTGCCCGAAAACAGACGATGCCTTGCCTAACCGGTGGAAGGCTCAAGTTGAGAACAAGTTGCTTTTGTCTAGATCTTTCCATACCGCTTAATTGGCAGTTATCACAGGGCATGCTGATATGACCGCAGGCAAAGAGCATTTCATGCCAGTGCAGGTTCCGCATTTTCTTTAGTCTTTCTTCTGGTTAAGCCGAGGAATGCGGCCCAACTGAACAACCACCCGATTCCGGTTGTACAGTTCCAGGAACAAGGCATGGAAGCGGTACAATTTCTCTCAACCGCTATCGGCTCTGCATCATGGTCTTTCAAGTTGCAAAGCCGCGGCATGGATCGTTCAGCGCCCACCGGACCCGACCTCGACAGTTGCTGAATCCGATCGCCAAATCCGCCAAACGCGCTTAGCCACATGCACAATACTGATATGCCGAGCTAGGGAGGAGGGATGGCCGGATTGGGGCCCACTCTCTATAAAGGGATGGGATACCTTACGAATTTGGAAGAGGAGCTCTCATTTCTCAAACATTGAGCCTGGGTTGAGCGAGGGGTTGAGACTTGAGAGTGACAGAAGGGAGATTTTTTGGCCTCGCCAGTTGCGGAAGAGGTAGAAAATAGAGGTGAGGTCGATAAACGCCACAGTCCATGGCCACATAATAATGCGACAGGTTACAAAATGTTCGAGGCCTGCTTTGGAGTTCCACTGCATTTGCCGGCCAAGGCCGTACATACCTCATGCGAGATACAGCAGGGTGAAGTACCAAGTCCGGTTCGGGTGTTCCCGCCTCCCATTTCAGATATCTAAGGATGGATTCCCTTTCGAGGTGTGGGATAGAGTGTAGAACTTCGCTGAACTGGACGTGTCAGGCGGTAGTATGCATAGATTGACGCCGCCATCGCGGGGAGGTGACGTTCCCGGGCAGGTAAGGGAGGGCACGCCACGCAGTAGCGTTGTTGAGGGGCTGGGTACACTACGCGCGATTAGCAGATGGCGGAGGGGTTGTACCGTCCCATGCGTAGAAAGACAGGCTAGATGAGAGCTTGATGCGCGATGCCCGACCTTCACAGCTCATCTCAACCCTAATCCGACCCAGAGACACCATCAAACATCGTATTTCAACAACAGGGCTAACCAGGCACCGGCCCCTTTCTAGTTGACAAACTTGCTACCCTTGCTAACATACAAGTCAACATACTCATCCACCTCGGTGGCCTCAAGCCTCTTGGCATCCAAACCAAGGTCCACAAGCTGCTGCACCTTGTCGGCGCTGTAATGGTGCTCCAAGTGGCGCTTGTACTTGGCCAGGATCTCGGGCTTGGCCTCCTCGCGGCGGAGGCGGTGGCCGAGCGGGGCCTCAACGACCACCTCGGGCAGCACGGTGCCGTCGTTGAGCTCGACCGTCAGGCCGTTGCTGATGGTGCGGAGGGCCGGGTCGTGGTAGTCGGCCGTGAACTGCGGGTCCTCGACGCACTTGATCTTCTTGCGGAGCGACTCGACCAGAGGGGAAGTGGCCGCCTCGGAGCCGTCGACGTAGTCGCCCGCGGTGAGCCGGCCAAAGACGAGCATGACCGAGCACATGTACTGGATGCAGTGATCGCGGTCGGCAAAATTATCCATGGGCTTGAACTGCTTGTCAATGATGCGAATGCATGCCTCGTGCGTCCGGCAGGTGACGCCCTTGATGTCCGCGGCAGACTTGCCCATCGACTTCAGCTGCGCGTGGATCTTTTGCGATGCCTCCACGGCTGTCTGCGAGTGGAATTCGGCTGTGGAGAATGGGCGGTGTTAGATGTTTGCGCATGGAAAAGAGGATAGGACTAGGGTCACGCACCGGGATACGACACTTTGAAGAGCACATTCTCCATGACATAGCTGCCATAAGGCCGCTGGAACTCAAACTTCTTGCCCTTGAACAGCACATCGTAGAAGCCCCAAACGGGGGCGGAGAGAACAGTGGGGATACCGGTCTCGCCCTTGAGGACCTTGAGGGCAAGGTTGACAGCCCGTTGGCAGGCATCACCAGCGGCCCACGACTTGCGGGACATGGTGTTGGGGGAGTGGCGGTAGGTGCGCAAGCTCTGGCCGTCAACCCACGCCTGCGTGACAGCATCGGCCGTCTGCTTCTCGTTCATGCCCAGCATCTTGCTCACAACGGCAGTGCTAGCAACCTTGACCAGGACGACGTGATCGAGGCCGACCTTGTTGTACGAGTTGAGCAGGGCCAAGCAGCCCTGGATCTCGTGCGCCTTGATCATGGCCTCGAGCACGTCGCGAATGGTAAAGATCTTGCCGCCGGCAAGGTTCCCGCCGGCCTTGTTGGTGCGCGTAATCCAATCGGCAACGGCCAGAATGGCGCCCAGGTTGTCGCTGGGGTGGCCCCACTCGGCTGCGAGCCAGCAGTCGTTGTAGTCCAGCCACCGGATCATGGCGCCGATATTGAAGGCGGCATTCACAGGGTCGAGTTGGTATGGCGTCCCGGGAACCTTGGCGCCGTTGGGTACAACGGTGCCCGGGACGATGGGGCCCAAGAGCTTAGTGCACTCCTTGAACCGCAGACCCTCAAGCCCGCACCCAAGAGTGTCGAGGAAGACCCATCTTGCCGTGTCAAACTGTCCGAGGCGGCGTCAACAGGAGGCTCCCAGAGGAACGACGGGGCACATGTCAAGATTATCACTCACAGCAAGATCCGAGTCAATTGCCTTGTTGTGGACGTAGTCGGCGATATCCTTGATCTCGGGGTCGTACCCCTTGCTCGCCGCGGGCGAGGGCGTCGCAACGGAGACAGATTGCAGCGAGGCCATGGTGGAAAATCTGCTGCGTGCGGGTGTGGCAGCGGCCGAGAGGGGGGAAGCGGCGCACTTGAGCGAGCTGCTCAGGGGCCGAAGCGCCGAGCGCGGACTGTAATGGGGCTGCAGCCGGAGTGATCTCGTAGCCTGACGCAATCCGCGGTTGGCAGCAGACATGGCGTCTCTGGCAGTCTGCAACCGTCTTGCAGCCTCTTCCTTGGTATCAATTGGGACGATGCCAATGGAAATCTACCGACGACGATCGCTTCGGAACCGTATGCTCTTCAAAAGAGAAAGAGGCCCTTTTCGTGAGAATATGGCGAGTTTGACCCAATGCCGAGCTTCGTTCGGCTTGCCGCGGTTTTCCGCAAGGCTCCCCACAGTCCCCGCTCCCGTAGTTACCATTGCTAAGGGGTGATCTGTGGCTGATTAGGTTGTCCTGTGGCTGGTTTTTGTGGCAATCATCTTCGGTCACGTGGCTGGCTAACCAGCTACACACATGTGATTTTGGTCAAGCCACCAGGAATGGACGGGAGACACAATCGTGCCTGCCGGGAGGTTCATCATCGTTGACTGACGGCAAGTTCGTTCTTCGAATATAGTGCCGCAATCTGATCGCATGGACCTACAGCTGGGTCGTCCCTGCCCATTGAATCTGACCGTCACAGTCATGTTTACCTGACTATCTTGTTCCTCAAGCGGGCCAATCCTCGATGCCACGTCTGTTGACTTCCAGGTTGGCATTGATAACATTCGCATCTCGATTTGAACATCTCTAGCTAGGCAGATTGGCCGCTGCTCGGTTTATATTCGAGGTTCCAACCGACAGAAGAACCCCCAAGGCTGTGACGTGTGCGGTGCAGCTCATAGCCCAAATCCGAGTCGGCATTGATCTGCGGCATATTATCCGGCTACGACGGTACACCACATTAGTGACATTACCCGTTGACGAAGCATTGGAGCGCTTGAAAACATCAAGGATGACGATGCTCGATCAAAGCACTCGAGCAGCGGAATTGGTGGGGTTTTCTTCTGTCATGCAAGCCAAAGATTAATAGGGTCTGGCCTGGGTCTGGAATCTGGATACCCGGGAAGACGGGCCAGATAATCTATATTCTACGGGAAGGGGAGCAAGCGAAGAGGTACGTTGAACGGTGGGCGGTCGGATACTGGACCCCAATACTACGGTATTGGAGATGTATTCCACCTCCTCCGTCGTCCTGGGTCGTCTCAACGCTCGAGCATATATGAGCCTTTCGCTTCCTACCGTTTCTGAAAAGCGGGAAGCTTCTCTGCCATGACCCTGTGTTAGTTGGATAGTACTACGACAACCTGCAACAATGGGGCTCCTGTTTAGCTTGACCTTGGCTCTTCTTACTTGGTTAAAGCTGACCGTGACAGCGATGACGCTGCCGGAGAATTCGACCTACTATAATCCTGTTCTCCCTGGCTGGCATTCCGATCCGTCTTGCATTCAGGTCAACGGCACGTTTTATTGCGTCACATCAACTTTCATCTCCTTCCCCGGTCTGCCCATCTATGCGTCAAAGGACTTGGTCAATTGGAAGCACGTTAGCCATGTGTGGAATCGCGAGTCTCAGCTCCCAGGCTATAGCTGGATCACCGAGGGCCAGCAAGATGGCATGTACGCTGCCACCATCCGCTTCAACGATGGCGTGTTCTACGTCATCTGCGAGTATCTTGACGCGCCTGGAAAGGACGCCGGTGTTCTATTCAAGTCGACGGACCCGTTCGACGATGCGTCCTGGAGCAACGCAGTCACTTTCCCCGTTTCCAAGATTGACCCCGATCTATTCTGGGACGACGATGGAAAGGTCTATGTTGCTACGCAAGGGATCCAACTGCAGGAGATGAACATGAACACGGGCCGACTGGGCGTTGCCAGGGACTTGTGGCCTGGGACGGGCGGCGTCTGGCCGGAGGGCCCGCACATCTACAAGAGAGACGGTTACTATTACCTCATGATCGCCGAGGGAGGGACCGCCGAGGATCACTCCATCACCATTGCTCGATCCAGGAACATCACCGGACCTTATACGGCCCATCCCAGAAATCCCATCATGACTAACCGCGGAACGCAGGAATATTTCCAAACGGTTGGGCATGGCGACCTCTTCCAAGACGCCCAAGGGAATTGGTGGGGCATGTGTCTAGCCACTCGCTCCGGTCCGGCTTATAAATCATACCCGATGGGCCGTGAGACGGTCCTCTTCCCGGTGACGTGGAACACTGGTGACTGGCCTATTCTGCAGCCCGTCAGAGGCAGAATGAGTGGATGGCCCTTGCCCGAGCCGAGTCGCGACCTCCCCGGCGATGGGCCTTTCAACTCCGATCCGGATGTGTACGATTTCCCGCTTGGTGAGCCCATCCCGCGCAACTTGGTTTACTGGCGTGTACCGCGGGACGGGGCTTTCACCGTCACGGACAAAGGCCTCCAGGTTGTGCTTGGGAGGAATGACCTGGCCGGCTCGAAAGGGGGGGCGGAATACGGCGCGAGGGCGATTTCCTTCATTGGCCGGCGGCAGACCCACAGTCTCTTCACCTTCAGCGTCGACTTGTCGTTCGCGCCGTGGAAAGCAGGCCAGGAGGCTGGTGTGACGGCATTCCTGACTCAGGAGGCTAACATCCAGCTCGGTGTCGTCATCGTCGACTCGCAGCTGTCCTTCCGCTTTAATGCCTCGGGCCGGACGAACACGACTGCCGTGCCCTCCGGGTGGGCAAACCAGCCGATCCGGCTTCAGATTCAAATGGCCACCCCAGATACGTACACTTTTGCAGCCATGTTGGCATCAGACACACGGAAGAAGGTTGTGCTTGGCACGGCGTCCGCAGAGCTATTGAGCGGCGGCTCTGGGCCATTTGTGGGCACCCTGATTGGGGTTTATGCCACTTGTAACGGGGCTGGAACGGGCTTAGACTGCCCCTCCTGTACGCCGAAGGCTTACTTCAACCGGTGGAGGTACACGGGGGCTGCGCAGTATATCTCGGCGACAGAGACGGTTCCGAGCCAAGTAGATATTTCAAAGTCGGTGGTGTAAGGGTGCAGTGCTATCTCTATGGCTACATAGGAGGACCTACCGCCGTGTTCTAGGTTCGGAGAAACCCTCTTCACATACAGTACAGATTCATGTCCCCTACAACTGGTGAGGTGTGCTATGTATCAAAACTACTAAAGTACCTAGTACTTAGCTAGGTATTGAATGTATGAACGAGAGTACAATACCTACGATGGATATATGAATTCAAATTGTTGGCCACCTTAAGTCACAGATCTCTCCTGCGTTGAATATTCTTACGGGTTCCATACCTCGTAGTTCTGAAACATATTAGAGGTTCCGTATAATCGAGTCGTATCATTTTTCAAGCCTGACTTCCCCCAGGACTCGAATGTTAGCATGCCATCTTTAAAGTTGAACTCTAACATTCTTAGGTACCAGGCCATCTGTTCTATTAAAGTAGGTACTTGTACCTTGCCTAATGAAACCTCCGTGTACACATGGCCAAGGACGAATTGGCTCATTGTAAAAACCCCCTGGCTGAGTACTATGTGAGGCACTCGCTTGCTACCGTGACATGTACGAACATACACTATATAGGTATGCTGACGCTGCTGCTAGGTACTGCTGCTTGTAACGGGACCTAGAATCTCGAACAGTCCACCGCCCCCACCTTCATCTTGCAGCTGAGTATCTCGTAATATGCTTACCCATCACAATTTATGATTACAAAGGTGAATCGGCACCCCTTGCCAGTGGCACCTAAATGATTACCAACTTGAATGGCGGGCAACCTGAATGATTACGAATGACTAGTAGTAGTACGGTGCCTTCGATTGCCTAGTATGAGCCGAACTCCGATTCAGGGGGCAGTGAGCTCCAGGGGCATCTGTCGGGGTCGGTCACAGCCTTGCTCCGAGTCTCTCATCACGAAACTCACCTTCGTGCACAGCCCGCGGCCTGAGGACATGGTATTAATATCCCTTTCCCTTCCTTGCCGCCCTCTTCGACTCTCCTTACTTACCAAGTCTAAGTGAGACTTGAACGCACCAACTTCCTGTTCACGACTGCACCCGAGCCACCGGAATCCATCCCCTTCTCATAACACCAGACCCAGCAAAGCACCATGTCCCTTACGCGTAGCGACCTCAAGCCCATCAAAGTCTGGGGCAAGGGCGGCCCGAACCCTCCCAAGGTGGCCATCCTGCTCGAGGAACTCGGGGTGCCGTACGAAGCAGTCTTTGTCCCCCTCGCCGACCTCAAGAAGCCCGAGTACACAGCCATCAACCCCAACGGCCGGCTGCCATCCATCTACGACCCCAACACGGGCCTGACCCTGTGGGAGTCGGGCGCCATCATCGAGTACCTCGTCGAAAAGTACGACACGGACCACAAGCTGTCCTTCCCCGCCGGCTCGCCCGAGTCGTATCTCGCCAAGCAGTACCTGTTCTTCCAGGTGTCGGGCCAGGGTCCTTACTACGGCCAGGCGGCGTGGTTCAAGAAGTTCCACGACGAGCAGCTGCCGAGCGCCATCGCCCGCTATGTTGCCGAGGTCAACCGCGTGACGGGCGTGCTGGAGGGGATTCTCAAGAAGAAGGCCGAGGCAGGCGGCACGGGGCCTTGGCTGGTTGGGGACAAGTACTCGTTTGCTGACATGGCTTTTGTCTCATGGCAGACGGTCGTCGTCAAGGTTATCGGCCCGGAGGAGTATAATCTGGACGATTACCCGTATGTCAAGGGGTGGATGGATCGGATGCTGGCGAGGCCGGCGGTGCAGGCAGGGTTGGACCAGGGTGGTAAGATGTCGTAGAGGGCCAGACATGTTGTTGAGATTTTTGCAGTCGACGACGGGAGATAGGTGACCCATCTTGCAGTGGAATTGCCGTCGTCTCTGGCTAGACATTGCTAGATGAACTGAGCTTGGGTCTGAACATCTTTATTTTAAACACCAATATTGCTCGATCGGGCCCTGTCTGCCTGCCCAAGTTCCTGAACGCCGCCCAGATCGTGTGTATATTGTACCTACCTAGGTATCTGACTTTACATGCCCTTGCAATGGTCATGTACAATTAGTTCCGGGCAGTCCAGTCTCCATGAAAGTACCTACCTGCCTTCTGTCAGCGACTTAGCCTGGAGGGAAGAGAATGTGATTTGCCACGAATCACTTACCGAAGTTACTGTACCTAAGGTACTGATAAGGACCAATCTAGGAAGTGAGTGAAGGGAGGATTCACTCGAACCTGCGCTATCTACCGACAATGATCGCCATCTGAATGCCTTTACGGTAGAAAGGGCGTAAGGAGCTCTTTGAGCTGCATCCGTTTCAACGGGGTGAGTTGAGCGGTAAATTTGATGGGTGCGCGGATGTGCTTTGCAATGCGGGTTAGGGTTAATTCTGAGTTCCCAATCGTCCTCCTGCGTCATCAGCTAACTCCGAGCTAAAGTCCGCTCTGACCCGCCGTCATTGGTGTTACCGATCACCGATGACGGGGAAGTTCCCGGAACTGATCATGTAATCGTTATCGGTGTTCATATAATTCGGCAACCTCACTATAACTCATCTATTCTTGAGTGTAAGCCAAGAACCTCGCACACTCTCGTGAACTAACTCAAACTGCTCGCACCTCGCTCATATCGACTCGGGTATCGTTCTGCGCTTTCCCTCGACATCACCCCGCAACATCGCAGTGAACTTCGTCCGCCATGAGTGGTGGTCAGTCTGCTCATAATGACCATGAAGATGAGGGGAACGAGAGTTTTTCGGCCCCTCTTTGGCTCGAATGGCTTCAAGGAGCTGAAGCCGAAGACGATGACGATGAAGGTAACGGCTTCCCCATGTCGGTTGCAGGCGTACTCATCGTTACACAACACCCATCAAGACGCTGACTTGATTATGCAGGCCATGATGTAGAGTTTGAGTACCTGCTTGAGGAGATCGTTGGGGATGCGGGAGAAGAGTCTCATGATCACGACGAGGATGAAGATGAAGACGAACTGCCACACCAGAGGATCATAAGGATAGCGCGTGGTATGTGAGACTCGTCATTAAGGTCCAGCCCAGAGCTACCAAGCGCACGGTACTGACAGACACATAAAGGCCTCTCAGGACGTCCCTTCCTGACACAACATGAGTATCTGACCCTCCTGAGGGGCCAGGATCTCAATCCGATCTTCTACGGCGATTCCGAAGGCATCCATCGCTTTAGTCTTGGCGTAGGCCGTCGCAACAACCGCGACAAATTCCCCAAGGTTCCCAGCGATGAGGGCCGGAACTTGATGGAATCCGGCGCCTTTGGCACCTATGACTGGAGATCGCCCAACCGCAAGGCCATAGCTCGGCGCATTCTCGACCGGGAGTTGGGGGTGGGTGGCCCACCAGCCCAAAAGATGAACCAAGGTCTCATGGCTCAGGTGCGGAGATGACCCTCTTCCCGCTGCGCTTCGAAACGAGCGCTAAGAGTCCATGTTTAGCAAATGATGCCATCAGAGAAGCCCGAGATGGTCATCCGTTATGACGAACCGGTTTGTTGCGGGCAGTTCTCGGATGATGGCAACTTCTTCTACGCCTGTGTAAAGGCAAGTAATTATTGCCTCTCAGCACGGCCGCGGTGCGATCCTGACACTGCCCCAGGACTTCAGGGTTCGCATGTATGACACGTCAAGTCCATATAACTGGAAACATTACAAGACAGTCCCGTTTCCTTTTGGCTCGTGGACGATGACGGACGCCGACCTCAGCCCTGACAACAAGTGGCTTTGCTTTTCGTCGCTCCAGAGCAACGTCGGCATCGCAGCCACCGACCCCAACGACACAGGCGAGCCCTACTCACTCAATCTCGCCGAGGGCTCACCGGATGGTATGAGTAACTCCATGTTTGGGGGATTTGCAATCTTCTCAATCCGCTTCTCGGGGGATGGGCGTCACTTGGTGGCTGGAACTGGTGCGGACTCGATCGTCGTATACGATATTGAACGGCGGAAGTCACTGCACCACGTTGCAGGACACACCAACGACGTTAATGCAGTGTGTTTCGCAGACAAGCTATCACCCCACATCCTCTACTCAGGGTCGGACGATTGCACCATCAAGGTTTGGGATACTCGCAGCTTGGGCGACGGCAGAGAGGCTGGCGCATTCATGGGCCACATCGAGGGGTTGACCTACATCGACAGCAAGGGAGATGGGCGGTACGTCCTGAGCAACGGCAAGGACCAAAGCATGAAACTGTGGGATCTGAGAATGGCCATGTCGACCTCGAGGTTCCGGGAACTGGAACCGACGATGCGCTCGCGCTTCCGCCACGACTACGACTACCGCTGGCAAGAGTACCAGGACTACCAGTGGTTCCAGCATCCCTACGACAACTCGCTGGTGACGTTCCGCGGGCACAAGGTGCAGAGGACCCTGATTAGATGCCACTTCTCGCCGCCCAACAGTACCGACTCGCGATATGTCTACTCTGGCAGCTACGACGGCTTTGTCTATGTCTGGAACCTGGATGCGACCCTGGCGGCCAAGATTGATGTTCGAAGTGCTACCAAGGACGTTGTGCGCCCAAGGCCAGAGCGAAGAACCCGCTTCCAGCATCGGAATCTTCGGGACGTTAATGGCTGGGAGGCACTGGTTCGGGACGTCGGTTGGCATCCCAATGCGCCCATGTTTGTTGGTCAGTGGTTTGATCCCAACTACTCCACCCTCAGCTTTGTTATTGGGATAGAATCTTGCTGACATGACACACTTACAACAGCTTCGTCATGGGCCGGCGTGGGTATGGATGGCGGGACAGCATCAATACACTCGTACAACGAAGGTGACAGCGACGAGGGTGAACCGGAAATGGGGTTTTCGGTAAACGAGAAACTGCAGCCGTGCCGAGAGCCGCAGTATGTTGAGAGAAGTGGGTGGTGGTGATGGTGATGATTACGAAATTATGCTTTCTGGATGTACCGATTATTTATCAACCGAAATATGGGTATAGCATGATGGATGCATCTTTTGGTTACTCTTACAAAGCGGAGTTGGAGGATTGGGACATGGGTGTTGCCTTGGGATATATCTGTCCAAGTCTTTGAGGAGAAGAAATACCGGATGACGAACGATAAGCCAAGTTCTTCCCAAAAGCCTGAATTGCTTTATTAGAGTCATCTTGAGAGCTGTGTCCAGCGGTTACCAGCAGTTTGTGATTCTGCCATTATATACCCAAAGCTGGCTGGGCTCCTCGTTGAGTTGAAGTTGGTTGTTCATACAGTACCTCAGGTCCCGAGACCCGTGTTGGCAGCATGCACCCGCTTCACCAGATAGCTGATCCACTCTGGTGTTCTTTATCTACCGCAGCCGCTGCACGCATCATGTGCATTTCTCATAGAAGTCTAGGTAGGGATATTAAAACGGGGATTATTCTTTTCGCTACGCAAGTCGGAGACGCGACGCATACCTATCGAAAGTACTTCATTCTTCATACAAGTTCGTACGGATACGGATACGGACACCAGTAACGTATCTCGCGTATGTACCCCCGGCCCATGCCAGCTTATAAGATAACGCAAACGCACGGTCCAACAGCCTAGCGCACCTGCCTCAGCCTTGCCGCGCCCCTTTGAAAGGGAAAGCATTCCTCAAGGCTCGACAATTTCCCTTGCGCAACCCCGAGACTTTTCAAACAGCGGGAACCCTTTCCCCCCATCCAGCGCGATCACGAAGTAATTCCACCGTTTTAAGCTTTAGTTACTTCTGGTTGTCGAGAGGTCCCGCCATATTTTGCCAAACTCCGTTTCCATCGCTTCCGCGATCCGATAGCTCCCACTCGGAATCGTTCAGGTCGTCGAACAGAGCCATCGGAGTCCTACGACGCCGGAGCTGCGCGTCCAACCTGCCACGCTAGACCATTAACCACAGATTTTTTCTGCGAAATCACCTACATCCAAGGTGGTAGGAGCGTGATAGCCTCATAGACGGTCCGAGTTTGTCGCTGCGAGCAGCCTGAGCAAGATTCAGATATCTGGGGCGCGGTTGATTGAGGTCGAAGACCACCTGTACTTGTGTCCGGGGAGCGCCTCGGCCAGGCCTGTGACTGAAGGAGGAGAGCAGCAATTACAAGCAAGCAATCAAGAGCCCGACTCCTGTCGACCAGACTGCAAGCACAGAGCTTCGTCCTGGCTATCTTTCTTCCATCTTCTTCAACGGGCCAACGGTTCTCGTCGTTCGAAAGGGATCGGAATGTACGTATGACGAGCTCTCTACCTCTGCTGTATTTGTTTCTTCATGTTCAATATTCGTTGTTCTTGTTTGCTTTCTTATTTACTTCCTTCTGTTTTGATTTGCCCTTCAACCATGGCATCTACTCGGCTCTGGTCAGCCAAGTACCATCTCCTTCTCGCCGCGAATGTTGGAAAAAAACCTCATGTCAGTTGCTGATTGTAGGGTCACGCGCTACAGACGTCCCTGTATTTCTAATCCATAGGCAAGCCGTCAATTCACATCTGAATTACCAAGCAAGAACAGACAGGTTCCAGTCCAGCCCCAGGGCACACAGCAAGCGAACCATATCATCATGGCCGAGGAGGAGTTTGAGATTGATGTCTACGGCGACTCGGCTAATGACCAAGAGCACAACGATCACAACGACCACGGCGACCACGAGCAGCATGCCTATGAAGGCGAGCAAGGCCAAAACGGCGAGGAGCACCATGAAGACTACCATGAAGAGCACAGAGAAGACAACATGGATGATGGACCCCACGAGGTACAGCCTGCCAGTCCTCCTCCTCAGCCGCGTCCCCAGCAAGGCGTAAAGCGCAAGGAGGGCTCTGACGAGCGCCCCGTGGATCCTGGCGCCACCACTGCGCTTCTAGTATCAGAACTCAACTGGTGGACCACGGACGATGACATCCGTGGCTGGGTGTGGCAAGCCGGCTGCGAGGGCGAGCTGAAAGACATCACGTTTAGCGAACACAAGGTCAACGGCAAGAGCAAGGGGTAAGCTCGCTTCTAAAAAAAAACATCACCATTCCAGTACATGGCTTTGCTGACGCACAACAGTCAAGCATACATTGAGTTCACCTCGCAGCAAGCAGCTACTGCCACCAAGCATCGCATTGACGCACTTGCCGATGAGTACAACCAGCCCGGTCAGAAACGACACACAGTTATCTACTCGTCTCCCGCCCACAACCCTTTCCGCACTCTGCCGAAAGACGCCCCGAACCGCGCTCCTAAGGATACGCAGGGTCGGGTGGCCCCAGGCCCGGGGTATAACGACCGTGGCGGCAATTTCACCCCAAACTCCAACTTTGGTTTCCGCGGCGGCCGCGGCGGCTTCGGCGCCCGTGGTGGCGGTATGAACCAGGGTGGTTTCAACCGCAACTTCTCGGGACCCAACATGAACGCCTTCAATGCTAACAATATGGGTTTCAACAACCCCATGGGTGGAGGCGGCTTCGCCGGAGGAGCTTTCAACCGAGGCGGCATGATGGGCGGTGGCATGCGCGGTGGTATGCGCGGCGGCCGTGGCGGCGGTATGAACATGATGGGCGGTATGCCCATGGGAGGTGGAATGCCCATGGGAGGTATGGCTGGGCCGATGGGCGGCATGGGCATGATGGGCGGTGCAATGGGCGGCGGCATGGGTGCCGGGATGGGCGCTGGTATGCCCGGTACGTCCCAGCCCGCGAATTTTATGCCTTTACTCTGACTGCCAGGTTGACTAACGAGATACAACAGGCTTCCAGGGCATGCAGCCGCAATTCAACCCAGCTTTCTTCGGTGGCGGCAACCAGTCGAATGAGTGGCAGAACCCACACGGCGCCAAGAGAGCCAGGGGCGAGTAGGGCAGCTTCCCGGCACCTAGGCGCTAGCTGCAGCCGATCCTCCGTTGCGAAATCACCTTGACTCGACGCCTGTTGTCGTTTCTCAAGGGACAATTGCCATGGGTGGTTGAACCTGTCACACGACATTACAGCATCGTACCTGCTGGACCACCTCATCGAAGATACAGCTTTCCACTTTCATAACGCACCCACATTTGCGGGCAGCATCAAACCCGCCGTTTGCCTCACCTCCAAAATAAGGGTTCTCATGCTGCACCATGTTCGTGGCGAACGTCTCTCCCGAGTCCTCCCCGCTCCGCAATGACTTTTCCGATTTTCCGGCTCTCGACCTCGTTGAACAACGCCTCCCTGAACGCTCAATCTCCACGCATGTTTGGAGACCGCCCTTAAGCCGCCTTGGCTTTAGATTGTCTCCTTCCTAACAACAGCCAGCTTTGACTCCTTTTCATCGGCCACCGCCAGAACATGTAGGCATCAACCAGGACCCGGATGTGCATTCGCTGGGTGGTTTGACATGAGATTCTGGGCATATTGGGTTGGGTGTGAAACGGTTTCCCTTGCTATTTCATTTCCTTCAAAGTACTGGCGTTCTGGGCTACAGGCATGGTCGAAACATAGGTCACTTTCATTCTCGTTAGGATCTCGTTTCTGCTCTTGGCTCCCAAGATACTTCAAATCAATCATGGATGGGCTCATGTTGGGTTGTTCTGCTGCTTGTGGTCTATCATGTCATCGACTTGTTTGGTGTACTGGCGCTCTGGTTGCATCTGTGAAGCGATTGAAGCTACGGAGTAAAAGTGTAACTGAGCGCGATACCTGTGCGAGTGTTGACCCGGTTCTAACTTCGGTCTGTCCAGACGTTACTGTGGTGCCGGCATCTCCGGTGGATCTATGGTGTTCCAGATGTGGTCTTGTGACCGTTACGTACAACGGGATACATATCAGTTGAACCAGGGCATAGAGAGGAAAGTGGCGCTGAGGAGCGATCTTGTCTTGTCCTGGATCAGTTTTTGGGGGATCGATTATGGGAGTCTCATTCTTTTCTGGGACTCTGAAGTACCATAGTATGGAAAGCCCCTCCATCTAAAACCGTCAATGAAACCCTCAAACCTTACTAAGCCGCTCAATGGTCTGCCGTATCAAGTGGCTTATTTGCTTCCACCGCGCTCTCAGAACCTCTCGCTGACAGGGCCCCCCAATCCCAGTTCTTCCCAACTCCTCAACTATCGCTTCCACCTTCACCAAATACCTCTTCAACACCTTGGCCAGAAGCTGATCCACCGCCCGCTGCACGTCCTCCCCGCCATCCTCCCCTTCCTCCACAAGCCTCTTCCACGTCTCCACGTCGCCCACAACCAGCAACCGCAGCGCCACCTGGGTTCGGTAGCACACAGCCCGCTCGTCAAGGCGGTAGTTGCCGAGGAACCCTGCCTGGTCAAGCACCTCCCTCTGGTCCCGGTCAAAGTACCCGTACTCATCTTCGCCCTCATTCAGAAGCAGCGCGTCGTCAAGACAGACCTCATCCCAGCGATTCCTTGCCCCTGGCCCAGACCCACCCCCAAGCACAAAGCCGTACTCAACGAGCAGAAAATCATCCGAGTGCCGGCCGTAGCAGATGCACACCTCTTCGCCCGGGGCATAAGCCCGGTCGGCCGTGATGCTGAACCCGGCCGGCGTGAAGGCCACCTCGCACCCGTCGCTACCGTCACTGTCGTCGCCGCTGGTGTGGTTGAACAGGTCGGCCACGGGCTGCAGCACCATGCGGTCGTCGCGCGACAGACGGGCCGTGCGGCGCGTTTCGTGGTAGAAGGTCCGAGTGTTGACTAGGAGCCAGGCGTAGAGGAAGTCAGCTTGGGTGACGGTTGCTGACACTTTGTTGTTGTTGTCGGTTTTCAGTTTTGAGGAGGAGGAGGACGAAAGGGCAGAGAGGAGGTGCTGCATGGCGGACCAGTCACGGGCGAATTTGGCCTGCTGCTTCTCGAGCAGCGTCCGCGCCGGCCGGGGCAGGTACGCGTGCAGCGCCGGGTCGGCCCAGGCAAGGGGGAGCGAGCGAGAGACGGACTCGCGCGACGGGTGGATGGCGGTCCACGGCGCGTACTTGGAGTTGGGCCTCTCCAGCGCCAGGTCGGCGGCCAGCAGGGCGTGCACCGTGCTGCCGGCGGGCAGGTTCTTTTTGATCTTGGGCTTGACCGTCTCCAGCGTCCGCAGGGCGGAGGTGGGCACGTGGAGGACGCGCTCGTTTGCCTGAGGGAATGGTTAGCTGCATGTTAGAGGTTTGGGGAGGTTTCTATCTTGATTGATCTATCTCACCTTGAGTGGTTTGGTGGCTACCATTCCGACCCCCTTTTCGGGGATGAGACGCGGCTCGATGCCGTGAAGCACAACTCCCCGATCCTGTGCCCAGCGCAGGAGCTCATCGTAGGCCTCCATAATACACGAGGTCACCAACACGATGTTTTCAAAAGAGAATTGCAGGATTCGTCAAGAGCACACTGAGGAGGTCGAGGTTGAATAGAGAAAAGGGAAAGAACGGTAGCTGCGATTCATGGTGCTCTTCGTGACATTGATACTCAGAATCCAAGGAGTTTCATTAAAGTCAAGGTCATCAGGTTATAGTACCATCTTGGACCTGTACTATTTCTCGGGGGGTATATATTTCATTCACAATTCACATCCGGACTCATTGTGTCCACAAGGTTGATGTCGTCCAATTCCGTTCGAAACACCAACCGGTGACCTCGATTGGTCCAGTCCCCGTCTTGTAACGTTATCTTATCTTCGGTCAGAGCATCCTTGTCCGGCATTCACCGAAGCAGTCCGAGCTTCCGAACATCGAACCACTGTCTCAACAGCACCTTGATTCCGCATCTCCCGTCATCCATCAGGATGCACTCCTCACCATGGAGGTGACATTCAGACGCTCAGCGGCTCTTGTAGCCCAGACCGGGGGGCTGCGACGCTCGATTGCCGTATCCGCAGCCGCAGCCGTCAACCGCCGACACTTCTCCCTCTCCAGCCTCACCCGCCCGCCGCCCAACTACCCAGGCCATGTGCCGCTGACCACTCTCGAAAAGGCCGCCCTGGCCATTGGCTCCGGGCTAATGTCCCTTCGCGACCCGCGGCGAGGAGGCAAGCCCTTCCCCTACCATTCCCGCGTCCTCCTCTCTCCAGCAGCAGCCCACTAACAGCAGGCCCCCCCGCCCGGCGAACTCACCCAGACCTGATCGCCGCCTTTGCCGAGGCCACGGCGACTCCCTACTTCATCTACCGGCTGCGCGACGCCATGCTGGCCCACCCGACGGGGCGGCGCATTCTGCGGGACCGGCCGCGCATCACGTCGACGTCGCTCAACCTGCCCTACCTGCGGTCCTTACCCGCCAACGCGGTGGGGCGCACCTACGTGGCGTGGCTCGACCGCGAGGGGGTGTCGCCCGACACACGTGCGGCCGTGCGCTACATTGACGACGCCGAATGTGCCTACGTCATGCAGCGCTACCGCGAGTGCCACGACTTTTACCACGCCCTGACCGGCCTGCCCGTGTACCGCGAGGGCGAGGTGGCGCTCAAGGCGTTTGAGTTTGCAAATACGCTCCTTCCAATGACCGGGTTCAGCGTCTTTGCCGCTGCGACGCTGAAACCTAGCGAGAGAAGGCGCTTTGTTAGCATCTACCTCCCTTGGGCTCTCCGAAACGGGCTGAGGGCCAAGGAGATTATCAATGTGTACTGGGAAGAGCAGCTAGAGAGGGATGTCGGTGAGTTGAGGAGCGAGTTGGGCGTTGAGCCCCCGCCGGATTTGAGGGCTATCCGTCAGCGAGAGAGGGAGGAGAGACGGAGGAGGAAGGAGGAGGCTGAGAGGGAGAGCGGAAGGGGAAGGGCAGCCGGGTTGTAGAGCGTGTGATAGGTATGAGGCTGTTCAAAAAGGACCACCCGTGTAAGATTAAAGATGTACGATATCAGCCCGAACACAGTAAAACCGGCAGACCGCTTTGCCGGGGTAGCAGGAAGCATCCAGAACCACTAGTAAACGTTCCTACCGCCGTTACAAGTCCAACAAGTCGTCGTCGTCGTCCTCCCACCCCTTCCTCCGGCTAACCACTATCTTCTCCTCCTCTTTATTGTCCGCAACGGCATTCAACAGCTCCTTGAGCTGCTCCTCAGTCACCTTCTGCCTCAACTGACCCGTCTGCGCCAGCATGATCAGCCTGTTCTCCACGTCCGTGGCCCGTTGTTCCTTGACGAGACGGATGCGTCCGAGCCGGTCGGCAGCTTCGGGCTCGAGGATCTGGTTAAGAATCGACTGGCGCGCTTCGGCTATGGAGACAGAGTCAGCACGTCCTGACTTCTCTAAGGGTGACGTGACAGAATGATATACCTTCTTGCTGTCTGTTTGATTGACAAGTCGTCAGTATCGCTCTCACCCCCGTGCTCTGGCTGTAGGTTCGATGCTCACTTACTTTCTCTGCGCCTGCTCCTGGCTCCCGCCACCTGGTACTGCCTGCCCCGCACCCTGGGCCTTGAGCTGCTCCAGGCGAGCCTTGCGGATCTGCGGCGCGACGTCAGTTGAATGGGTGTCGAGGGTTTCGAGAGCTAGAGCATACTCGTTCTAATTCACCATCATCCATCTTCCAGGTTGGTTTGCTCCACTACTGTTGCTGTGAAATTGCACCGAGGCGCCTGCAGGGAATGTTGCGTCGGGCACTTGTACTTCGTAGTGTATGTACTCTTGGGCAGGTGATAACCGCGGGGCTAAAATATTTCGGCGGGGTATCGAGGCCTATCAAAGCCGCTAGTAGTACGAAGTACTGGTACATAGGTACTTGAATGAAGCTCGCACAACGACCAACCGCTGGTGCTTCTTGACCAAGATTGCCTGTCGGCTTCACATTACACTCAATGTTCAATAAACAGAGACTGGTAAACATGTTCATCTGATTCAATTTTCCTGATCATATTCACACCGACATCCTTGACCTTGGGACCGCTGGTACCTAGAAGCTCCTTTACATCATACGTCAGGTGGGTCTGAGATAACAGCTGATAAACCTTCGCCAAGCAGTGTGTTTATCGATAAGGACTCGATCCAGACCCAAAAAATCCAAGTCGCCGGCAATCCTCACTCGTCGATCTAGCTCTTCAAGTCGTCCGCAATCCCTCCCAGCAACGCAATGGCGCCGACAAAGCCCAAAAAGAAATCACAAAAGGACAAAGCGAGGGATAGACTCCGAGCCAAGGCATCTTCCTCTCAAAGTTCTAATGTCCAACCCAGAGAGCTCCTCGCCCAAGCGGCCGCCTTCCTCGAAGAAGGCGACCCGGAGAGCGCAGCACCGATAGCCCGCAAGGCGTACGAGCACATTGGCGCCCACGGGCGGCACGCGTGCGCGGCACTATCACTCCTAGGCCAGATACACGTCGAACTGGGCGACATCGACAGCGCCCGCGACTTCTTCGCCGCCGCCGTCAAGCTGGACGAGGACGGTTCGCTCCCCGAAGGCGTCGGCGGCGGGCCCGAAAAGTTCCTCTGGCTCGCGCAGCTCAGCGAGGAGGGCGGCCAGGACAGCGTCGCCTGGTACGAGCGCGGCGCCACGGCCCTGCGCTCCCAGATCCGCGCCCTCACCGAGTCGCTCGAGTCGCGGCCCCTGACGCGCGATCAGCAGGAGGCCGTCATAGCCGAGAAGCGGAGGAAACTGGCAGAGGTGCTTTGCGCCGTGGTGGAGGTGTACATGACGGACCTCAGCTGGGACGAGGACGCAGAAGACCGGTGCGAGGCCTGCATCACCGAGGCTACGATGATCGCCCCCGAGTCGGCCGAGACGTGGCAAACCGTCGCAAATGTTCGCATATCTCAGGAGAGGATGCCAGAGGCACGAGAGGCGCTGAAGAGAAGTTTGGCCCTGTGGTGGGATCTTCCCCCCGAAGATCCGGCCGTGCCGCCCTTCCCCTCGCGGGTCAGCTTGGTTAGGCTGCTGATTGAAGTTGAGATGGAGGACGAGGCCATGGAGGTCACCGAGCGCATGATTGGGGAGGACGACCGGAGCGTGGAGGTTTTGTATCTCGGCGGATATGCCAGGTTCAGGTCGGGCGAGAGGCTAAAGAACTCGGATCAGGCTCCCGATCCAGAGGTCTGGAAACGCAAATGGCGGTCATCACGGAAATGGCTTGTACGGTGTCTGCGAATTTTCCAGGAAGAGGAGTACGAAGATACGAGGTTAGGAGAGCACGCGCAAGAGTTGCTGGCCATTCTGGCAGACAACAAGAGCGAGCTTGGGGAGTCACTCGAAGATGCTGAAGATGAGGATGCGTGGGAGGATACTGATGACGAGGAGGACGAAGAGGGCGTTGATGACGATGAGGACACGGAGATGCAGTGATGGGTGCCCGATCATGGTCACCCTCTCTCTGCAGATTTCTTCTCCGATCACACGACAGGACATGGGTTATGACTTCCATATTGGCGGCATATCAGGCGTTTAGGGCAAAAGTTCTCATCGGGTATAGAGTTATACTGTGGATGTGTCGGGAAGGGGTTACGACCTCGATGCCTCTCCGATAGTGAGGTTGAATGTACAACGTCACCCACTATGGTTCAACGACATCGGAATTGCTTTAGTTATCGGCAATTTTGAGTCTTTGTACATCCTCCGTGGGAATCCCATCCTCGTCGCCTTCATCTTGGTCACCCCTAGCAAGACCCTGAAGCCACAACTGCTTCCCCGTAAGCCTCGCCGGCTCTTTTATTCTGGCCTTCTTCAGCTCTGCGGCTCTCTCTTCCTCCTCCCTGATCCGTGCTTCCTCCATCTCTTTCAAAAAGGACTCCCGCCACTTCAAGAAGGTCTCGCGGGTCACTGGGGTGCCGTGAAACTTCTTATTCTCCTCACGCTCAGCGGCAAGTAGCGCTTCCTCATGCGCCTTGGCGGCCGCTTCTTTGCGCTCAGCCACCAACTGCTCGGCAGCTTCCTTCAGCGTCGATACCAAAGTGAATACCATGGCCATGCCAAGGTTCTCCTCTATTGTCGCATCTAGACCCTGCAACAACTGGTCTTTATCCTCGGCGACATTCAGATATTGGTGGGGAGTTGCATTCGGAGGCGCCGAGATCTCCAGGAAGGGTGCTTTGTCTGGATACTCGTCGGGGTACCGCACAGTGAGAAGGATGACGGGTGGTTCGCCCTCGTCGTCTGGGATGTCTAAGGCGATGGATATCCTGTACTCGCTCTCTGATATATCTGTATACCCCAAGTCGCCGGTCAGCCTACCGCAGCCGACAAGTCCGGAGAGGTAGAAAATCCCAACCTGTAATCTCCTCTGGGAATATCGAGTTGAGAACCTCCCGTTCTTCGATCTGCTCCTCTTTCCCCATCTTAAAGATTGCTGTGGTAGCTGCTAGATCTGTTCAATGGTGAAACAGGTTGGTTCCCAGTCTTTGCGAGATACTGTTAAGACTTGCCTCAAACCCTGTGAAAGTGAGACTGAGGGGCAGCAGGCCCTTGGGTGCGCTTGCATAGTGGGGCCCGGGTGGGGTAAGCGGGAAAACCCCTGTTGATGCAGGCCTTACCGCCCGGCAGAACAGGGGTCTAGGGTAGATGCTCTAGAAAAAATTCAATTGAAGGTCTGCTCAGGTCTCCTTCAGTGAAGCCTAAGTTACCTAGACTTCGGTGATTTCACCGATTTTGTACCGTCAAATAGGTTGGAGCGCTCACTGAAAAGTACACACAATGGCGCACAAGACATCCGAATCTGCCGCCTCGTTGAAAAGAAAGGCATCGAGTGACAAGCACAGCGCCGGCAATCCGGCGAAGAAGGCGAGGACGGCAGCCGAGCTTAAGCGGCAAAGGTCCGACGATGACAAGAAGGCTACCTCAAGTCGAGGAACAGGGAAGTCAAAGGAGCACAGCAACGCAGACGCGAAGACGGTCGAGCGGCCAGGTTTGTCCCCCATACTCGAACGATTCAGACTTCCCGTTCTAACACACCCATAGGCCAGAGCTCCCGCGAAGCCCACGCAAAGCAGAAACAACTAGCCCAAGAGCGCAAGGCTGCAAAGCCATTGGCCGACGAAGTGCATCGGACGAAGAAGCTCTGGGAACAGCTGCGCCGGAAATCCCATGTACCGAAGGAGCAGCGGCAGCAACTTGTCGACGAGCTGTACAGCATAATCACGGGGCGCATCAAGGACTTTGTGCTTAAACATGACGCTGTGCGAGCGGTCCAGACTGCCATCAAGTACTCTACTCCGGCACAGCGCAAGCAGATCGCAAAGGAACTCCAAGGCACTTACGCACAGCTTGCTGAGAGCAGATACGCCAAGTTCCTGATCGGAAAGCTCCTTACTCAGAACGACGAGGAGATCAGGGACCTGATCATTCCGGAGTTTTATGGAAAGGTGCGGAAACTCATCAACCACGCCGAGGCTTCATGGATCTTGGACGACATCTACCGGGGGGTGGCTACGAAAGAACAAAAGGCGCATATGCTGCGAGAGTGGTACGGGCCAGAGTTTGCCCTGTTCAAGCCAGGCGGCGACGCCGAGCTTACTGCCGATCTCAGCAAAATCCTTGCCGCGGAACCCAGCAAACGAGTGACAGCGTTGAAGTATCTGTTCGACATGATCAACGGCCTGATCCAGAAGAAGATGACAGGCTTCACCATGCTCCATGACGCTATGCTACAGTATTTCCTCAACCTCAAGCCCGAGAGCGAGGAGCTGAAAGAGTTTGTCGAGGTTGTCAAGGAGGACGACAACGGTGACTTGCTGAAAAACATGGCATTCACCAAGTCTGGCGCGCGTCTCGTATGCTTGCTCCTGGCTCTGGGAACTGCAAAGGACCGGAAGCAAATCATCAAGACATTCAAAGACACTTTTCAGCTCATGTGCGGCGACCCGCACGCTCACATGGTTATCCTGACTGCGTACGACGTCATCGACGATACCGTCTTGACATCCAAGACTATTTTCCCCGAGATTTTTGGGAAGAACGAGGAGAAGGATATCGAAAACATCATCTTCATAGCCAACGACCTGAACGCCCGCATCACGGCTCTCTATCTATTCGAAGGGCAGTCAAAAGCTCTTTTCCCAGCCAGTCATGCCTATGATTTAGAGCTGCTCCGCGAGATTCACGAAATCCGCCAAAAGACGAGCAAGAAAGATGCAGAGGTCCGGCGCAAGGAGTTGGTGGCAGCCATGTCCCCTCCGTTGCTTGCAGCAGTCGCGACGTCACCGAAGGACCTGGTAGCTACCTCTTTTGGGTGCCAATTTGTTACTGATGTTTTGCTTTCCGCGACTGGGGACAAAATCGCGGCCTTGGAGGCTATAGCCTCGACAGCTGCCGGCGACCCGGAGCCAGCCCAATCTGAAGAGGCTGACCCTCTCTATCCACCACCTCCCCACATCTCTCTTACCCCTCACGGGGGCAGGATGTTCAAGACATTGATTTCCGGAGGAAAGTTCGATAAAGCAGCGGGTGCTGTGAAGAGAGTAGACCCACCACTCAACTTCGCGGACGTCCTCTACCCTGTTATCAAGGAACATATCATGAAGTGGGCAACCGGGCCAAGCTCTTTCACAGTGCTAGGGTTGTTGGAGGCTCCTGACTTCTCCTCTAAGAAGGAGCTGCTCAAAACTCTCCGCAAGAACAAGGCGATGCTCGAGGCGGCTGCTTCTGGAGATGGGATTAGCACGGCTGAAAAGGTAGATGCGGCCAAGAAGAAGACGAAAGGAAAGGAAGCTGCTCCGAAGGAGGGCAAAGCTGGAGGGAACCAGGGGGCAAAGCTTCTGCTGGAAAAACTGGAGGCCTAAAGCTAAGGGATGAGTATCTCCAAAGGCCGGCTGGAAATGGTGATATGTACTAGGGGCATCACCTGGTCTTATGTGACATTCAGCTGTGGGGGGCTGCTATTTGAGACCCTTGGACGACTGTCCGGCTCCAATATCAGAGAGAGAATGAGCTGCAGTGTCTGGCTACAAGAGGCATTGTCTAGCGGCGCTTGGTCTGCTGCTTGTGGCCAAGGCTACCCTGTTTGCTCTGTCTATCTTGCATTGGAACAATATAATCGCTTAGCCTGTCTGACTTTGCCCTGTGCTCCTCGGTCGTCTGCAGTTCTGTGAAACGTGGAAGGGTAGCGTCATATCGAGAAATGTTCTGGATGGCAAGTTGAATGAGTCCCTCAAGCCAACATCCTCTTGGTAAGCCGCCGGGAAGGGAGTCGAAGTCTATATGTACTTAAGGCCTTCAGACGTTGATGATGCGAGTTAACATCGTCGATGTACCTACACGACACATGGAGCACCCTCATCCTCGGCAAAGTACATACAGTGTGTTGTCCGTCATGATTCAAGACAGAGAACCTTAACTGCTAGTAGTTGCAAGAACCGAGGTTTGGCCAGTACCCTCATATTCAACACCGTGCTCATCCTCGCGCCTTCCTTTAGCAACAGCAAGTCTCGTTGCACTTGCACAAGGGCTGAGCACCGCACGGGCAGTCTGTATTTCCATTTCCCTCCTTCCCCCCTCTCTTCTTCCCCAAATATTGACAATCCTACGAAATGCGGTAGTTGCCAAACAACCTCTCGCCGTAGCCGTCGTCTGGGTGGATTGTTGTCACACATGTTTGAATACAGTTCCGACTTCGGATCGACTTCTCCTGTTCCAAGATTCTGTCCCTTGAGCGGTTCCACGAAAATTCCAGAAACTCTCCGGCGCAGTTGTCGAATCCTCGAACCAGCATTGGTAACACCCTCGTAGAATGTTGTCGAGCGAGGCGTGATAAGTCTGGATATCCGCCATGGCTCCCCAGGACACGACACCCGGACATTGCGAGAAGGGGTATCACTGGTACGTCTGTACCTGGAAACGCCCCTATTATAGCGGTTGCTGCCGTGTCGACCCCTGCAACCAAGATCCGATCGGTTGTCCGCCGTCGGCAAGGGATGTCCCGGAAACGAGCACCACAACCATCTTCAATACGTTGACGACGCTCATCGTGGAAACTGTAATGGAAACGGAGACAGTGCCAACCATCATAACCGTTTACCCCAGCTACAGCTCTCTCAGCCCGACCACCACCGCACCAACCACACCAACCAGTACCACCAGGGCGTCTACCTCACACCCAACCTCACACCTGGCCTCATTAACACCGAGTCCAGAAGCGTCTGCGCAAATATCAATCCCCTCCTCTTCACCAACATCTGCCGACGACGGCGGCGGCGGCGGCAATGGGATAAACCTCTCGGTTGGCGCCCTGGTTGGGATTTCGGCTGCCTGTGGCATTCTCGCCATATTCTCGGCCATTATGGCGGCTATGTGGTGGAGGCGACGTCAGCGAGAGAATAGAGAGAAGAGCGAGCAAGCCAACACGCTACCCTCTTTCAGAGGACCTTGTGATCAACGTGAGCCCCCGGTCCAGGCTCAGAGCGGACCCACAGGTTCTTCTGGTACAGCGGAAGGTATGACACCCTGTTGTTGAGCTACCACGGCATGCCGATAGATATCGCTGACTCTAATCGCCTTGCTGTAGGGCGGATGGCTGAAGGGGGAAACATTCCGGGGTTTACTCCTCTGGTGCGGAATGGCCACTCCAGGCCTTTGAGTAGTGATATGCGCGGCGGCCTCCCCAGTCCCCTCACAATGGGCAGTTCGATGGGAACTGGAATAACATCGAGCCCATCGGAGCTGGACTCGACTCCATGCTACGGGGAGGTTGCGGGAGATTCGGGACCACGCTCGGAGGCGGCAGAACTTGAGTCACTCCCCGCCACGCAGGACGAAAAGATAGCCGAGCCACGGGCTACTCTGAAATCGACACAGGAAGAGCGGCAATCCGGCACGTACGCGAACAGCTGGACTAGGTTTCACAATCTGCAACTATGAGATGTGTTTGGAGTGGCGGTGTATTCCTCGTCAAGGGGCTAGTCATCGCGGAGGAAACTGGCTCGGTATGATACAATACCCCCGAAGATTTCGGGAGACATGCCGGGAAGACTATAGGTGGACCAGAGACTGCCTCAGCCTTATCATTCCACATGTTTCACAGCCAGAGCAAGGTTGGGCATGCCGCCACGAAAATGTACCTTCTTAATAGGCCATGCGTATTTGACAGCAACTGAGCTGTTCAGGGGTATAGCAGTAAAACCGAAAAGAACGAACCAAATCACCTTTACATCGCCGTGACGCCGTACCGTGCAGTTTTGCTCCAACATAGCTGAGCCGTGTATGGTGAAGGTGTCGGCTGACTCTGCACACCTCCACCATGCCTTCCCAGCTCCTGCGACTGAAACGCAGATTTTCCCTCTATCCAGTCCAACCAGTTCCCGTGATTCCGTGGAGCAAGGATCCGTAATGTGCCTGAGCCGTACCGCATCGCTCTCAGGGGTAACTAGGAAATATAACCCCTAGCTACTGCGTAGCTTAGGTGCTCATGAGCTTGCCCATCTCGTTGAGAAGCTCCTGCAGATCTTCGTCGCTGATCTTGTCCTGCAGGGAGGGTATCAAAGTCTTGCACTCATCGGCGCCGTCACAGCAGAGGGAACCTAAGACACAGTAAGAGTCAGCCCAGGTTCCATGCCCCATCTCATGTGCACACCGCACCACAACCCCTCCTCTTCAAAGGCCAAAACGGGGATGGGGACCAGGGACCAGGGACAAGAATTTACCAATCTGCGCCCTCTCAAACTTGGTCAACTGCTTCGCATGAGCACTGAGCAGCCTCTCAACAGCCTCGACGTTCTCCTTTTGCTTGAAGCGTGCAAACGCGTCCAGGTAGTCGAGCGTCTTCTTGAGCACGTCGGTCTCGTTGCGGTCTTTGCGGTCTTTCCGCCGTTTCGCCATGAGCGCGTTGATGACCAGCGACGCCTCGGACAGCGTCAGCGTGTCGACGTCCTCGAACTCGCCCAGCTTGAGCACCGCGCCCGCCTCCTCCTCGCCCGGCGGCGGCGGCTTGGAGCGCGATGTCGGGGGGTGTCGTTCTCTTTGTTGTGCCATTCTTTCTTTCTGTGACTTCCTTCTCTGCTAACTGGTTCGTTCGGCTCGTGCGCCTGCGGTGGGGTGTGTCTCTCTGTTGGTGCTCGCGCTTATGTGGGCATGAACTGGCAAGCAAGCGAACAGACGGGCGCGCAGCGGAGGTTCGGGGAGTGGGAGACGAGGAGATTCTCTTGGAGGTTTCTTGCCTGCGGCGTGACAAGAGCGGCGATGTTCAGCAGTCGGTTTACTGGCGCAGGGTCAGGACAAAATACCAGAGGTGACCTGCTTTTGCCGATATGAACTTGGTGTTTGTCTTGGGCAGAGTTTAGATCCGGTTCTGAGACGGTACTAGTTTTAGCTGAGAATCGGTCTTTGTCGTCAAGTCCACAGTGCGAAACTGGGGAGCAGCCACCATCGCCTTGATCGGTGGGGCTTCTGCAGCCACACCTGGTCTACTAGGTACAAAGAACTCGTACCCCCAACATTACCTTCCCACCCCCTGGATAACGTCCGTTGGTAAGGCGTCCTCCCCCTGAAAGTGAGCTCTTGCAAGCATCAATACTAAGAGCAAACCAGACCTGGAGAGTCTCAAAGAAGGTTCCGAAAGGTTTCAAGAGTGTCACTGGGGTACTAGCGGGCCGTCCAGTCTAGCGGCCTAGGTAGTCTTGTCAACGACATTCGAGATATCCATTACACTTCACAAAAGGCAAGTTGCGCAGTGTACAGGATACAGACAACCTCGCAGTCCAACCCTAGGGAGTCTAGCTGCAATTCAAACATCGCCAAGCGCTTAGTGGAATGCATGCTACTCTCTAACTTGATCCTTCTTCGCTGCCTTGCCCGGTTGAAGACACGGCCGCTTGAGACAACGTCTACTCCCTAAATACAAATGCTCGGGGCCTAGTCAAGGCACAACCGCAGTCCGGCCTAACCAAGCCCGCCTCCCAATGCATTCGGTCTACATCGGTGCCAGTCTCCCATCCCACCTCCTGCGATTTGCATGGGTGTTCCCTCGCCCAGTTTCTCCAGAAAACAAACTTTGTCCGTCCTATCGCTGTTTTTGTGGGCTGTTGCCGAAGCAGCAAGAGGCGGGCGGGCGAGGCGACTTTTGCGTCGTCCACCACATGCGACCGAGCCGGTTGCGCTGGAAGCATATATCTTCGGCCCTCGCAGTTCCCCTACCTGGGCAGAGTTCCCGGATGGGAGTCACAGCTGAGGTGCCTATGGGCTCTAATTTTCTTGTCCCTACAAGGCTGAGAAGACGAAGAGCTAGACAAGCAAGTCAGCAACCAGAGAAGTAGTCAAAGGAACCCGCCGTTGTGGGCGTTGGTAGGGCAGCCTTACATTATTCGTTGCCGCGATCGCAATGCTGTCTTCGAACGGGTGCCAACTCATGTGCAGAATTTTTTTGTTGAAGTCAATCTGGTCTGCGTCCGTCTCCTTGCGCATTCTCTGGGCCTGGCCCGGCGCCGCTGGGCTCCCTGCCCGCGAGCCACCCTTCTTGCCATTTGCTGTCGGGCTCGTTGACGAGTTTATCGGTGTCGGCACGCCCACTTTCTTTGCCTTGAATGCCGACTTGTCCGCCTGGAGCACCACCTCAACCTCCTTCTCCGGGTCCGACGGATAGATCATAAAGTTATTGTTGTAGCTCCCCGTCATGACATTTCTGCCATCTCCGGAGAAGACAACCTCAAACTTGTCAAAGATGCTGTCGTTCTCGTACGTGTCGCATAGTCTCGGCCTGAGGTGCTCGTGGATTGGGATCGTCTTGATCGGTTGCCTTTCCATGTTGACGTCCCAGATCTTGACTGTCAGGTAGTCGCGCGAAAGGATGTATCTGCCGTCGTACGAAAATCGGACATCTGAGATGGATGAGATAATCTCGGAGAAGAAAGATCTCGACGAGGGGTCCTCTTCCTGCTCAAACACTGCGATGAGTTAGCTACCAAGTCATACACACGCGGTTTGACGGCAGACTTCTGCAGGCACCTACGCTTGGCATGTTGATCGCACAGGGCGCTCTCCCGCATATCAGCCAGCTTGATGGTACCCTTGGAGCTGGCATACATGAACCAGTTGCAGCTTAGTGGGTGAAATTCGGCCGCAGTTATCACTTCCGTCAGCTCTTCCATGTTCGCAGGTTTGATATCCACAATGTTGAAGCTCTGGTCCTGAATGTTGAGGTTCCACAGGTTGATACGCAAGTCATCACTGCTGATGAAGGTCTCTCCGTCACTGTTCACTGAGATGCTGTTGATGTGGTAGGCGTGGGCATTGGCATACGTCCGCCTAGGAACAGCGGCAACGACGGTGTCGTGGTGAGTGAGCCGGGGTAGCTTCAAGTCGCTGGCGCTGCGGAAGTGAATGTTGGGCATTGGGCGCGGCGCTCCACCCCCGCCAACAATGTTGGCCGGGGTCAGGTCATGGGACAGGTTGTTCTCAGCAACGACCTTGAGGGATTTCTCAAACACTTTCCACAGCTTGATCGTTTTGTCATTTGTTGAAAGAAGGTAATGGGATGCGTTTTGCCGCCGGCACCACTTGATCTTGTTGATCTTCTCCTCTATCTCCAGCGACTTGAGATAGTCGAACTCGGGCTCGTGCGACTGGAACTCCGTGTGGAATTTGTATTCACATGTCTTTTTCTGTTTGGAGTGTGAGTAGGAACCGCAAAAGAGGAAAATATAGAATCGGAAGAGAATATTAGCCAGGGGCAAGAACACAACCAACTCACTGTCTCGTTGCGCTCGAACAGAACAACACGCCCACCCTTATCACCCGTCGCCAGATAATTGCCCGTATGGTCAAATTCCACGGTGGAGATGATATCCGCTGCAGTAGGCATCAGTCGGCAAAGCCCATGCCGAGAAGTGCTCCGAGAACTGCGGCGGCGTGACATACCTTCTGTGATATCCTCAACATCCCCCTTGTCACCGAAGCATCTGGAACGCAAGGGTTAGTGCAACCGAATAAAGACGGAACCGGACTCCGAAGAAGACAAGGCTTACTGGGTGAACTTCCATGTCGGTACATTCGCTTCTGTGTCCACCATCTTCACGATCTGGAGAGGAGGGCGACGACGTGCCCCGCTCTGCCAACAAAGGGGTACGGAGGGAGGGGTCGGAATCGGCGCAGGGTCAGGGTCAAGCGACGTGGTCGGCACGCGATGTAAGAAGCCGAGGACTCGGGGTGCAGAAGGGGCCCGACGGATTCGGTGGCAAGCGGCCCGAAGGCGGGGTTCGATAGCTGTAGCTGAAGCTGAACTGGGGCTCCAGGGGGTGGGCGAGGCTGGTTAGGATACGGAGCAAGCTTTTTCAGTGGAGGCAGAGGGCAGGATCTGGACTTGGAGCGCTTAGTGGTTGAGATCGCGGTGCGTGGGCGGGTGCAGAAGTGACGAGGAGATGCTGGGTTGGCGGGACATTCATCTGTATGTCCGCCGGGGCAGCGTTGGGACACGGGTGGAAGAAAGAAACTTGTCTCGTACCCTAAATGTCGACCTTTTCTTGCGAAAATATGCGAGTATGCAAAAGCGCGTCGTCTAGACTGGAAACGGGGACTCGGGTGTGGTGATCTGCTGGCGGCGCTAGGAGGGGCCGATTGTTTGTTGGAAACAGAACGAGCTTGCAATGATGGAGTCGGTGTTGGCGCACTCGACTTTTGGTGGTGCGGGTGCGCCCAAATCCACCGGCGCCAAGTTGGGGCGTCAAGAGCACAGGCACACAGTGCGGTTTGGCGGTTGCAATGCCCAAGCAGGAAACCTTCAAGTTCCTCTGCCAAAGACGGGAGGTACAACCGGAATTACAATGCTGCATAAACGTCTGAAGATTGCAGCAACAATAGGCAGGTACTAGGTGAAGTTGTCTCTGATTACCTGATTCTGAATTCTACCTTAACTGCGGTATCTAACCAACCTAACGTCGTTCCAGTAGGTGCCTGCTTACCTCTGTACAGTACACTACGACACCGGTAGCTCTTGGCCTGTCGAAGCCCGGAGACCCTTGTCCTAGTCAGCCCTCTGATGACAATTGAAAACGTACCTCGTGCCTCACTACGGTACAGATAAACTCCGCTTGCCCAAGGACAAAAGTACCGTTCCGAGCAACCATGGTCGTTTTTTCACTTCTTTCTGATAAAGATCACTTTACCTAGGGTGAGTCCCAAGCAAAACCTGTTGAATCTCGGCAGCATCTTTCCCATAACAAGATCTTCCATGTTACTGTTTTAAACCCTGGTCCCGGCAGCAAGGCTCATTGCATTGCCGTCATCAGCCACATCATCACATGCGCAGCAACGTGGAGTGCGCTCGTTGATGTGAGTAAGGCTGCCGTGCATAGTTCTGCTGTTAGACGTACCCATTGGCTGCAATTGCTTTTGACCCGTGTTGACAGGCATAAAACCAGAGACAACCCAGTGGTCCCAGCATGGGAGATGACGTTGCTCCCAGATCGGTAGCAAAGGGGAAAGGCAAGGATGTCGAATCTATCACCCAGGAAAGTCCCCCGGAAGGTAGCACTGCGCAGAGCAGCACTACCAGGACATCCCTCGCCGCCAATATAGCACAATCGGCTGCGGCACTGCCTTCGTTCCTGCTGTCAGGGCCGCCCGCCGGCGGACTTGGTGACAATGAGAAAGCCGAGTCTTCACGCACTGGTGAGCTTCTCGCCAGAGCGGGTGAGAGTTCGGTCCAGCTGCGATCCAACACGCTAGGAGGCGAAGCCATAAAACCGGCACATACCGAGGAGCATGTCGCCAGAGAGGAAGCATCGTTTGCCGCGTTTCTGGACAGCGAAGTCCCAGCCATGTCGTCGGGTTCAGGTGAGCTGGAAAGGGCTTGGCAATCGGCGAGCGCTGTCACTAGCATCCCGAACCCAACACCCGCAGCCGAGACGCTTTCGCATTCGGTTGCGGAGCAGCAGGCCAAGGACGGCGCTGACGTCGTTGCCTTGCTATCTGGTGGCGGCGACTTCGACTACGTCCCGGATGCCGATGAGCACATATCACGGGACGACCTTGCGAGTTTGCGCAAGGCTCTATTCCCCGAAGAGTCAGCGCCCGGCGCCACACCTTCCACGTGGGACAATGTGCTCAATTTCATACCAGAGTATTTCCGTGGGCATACGGCAGCGGAGGATGATCTTTCTACGCATTTGGGCACTACTGATGCCGACGAGGCCTGGCAGCAGTGGATCGAACAGTGGTCTCGTGTGCTGACGAGCTATCAGGACGAGGTTTGGGGTGACCTCGGCGCGCTGGTAGAGGAGGCACGCGCTGAGGTTCGACAGCTGGAAGAGGTCAAGCCAGGCGAGAAACCGCCTGAGCCGACAGCGTTGCTGCGGCTGCGAGCCATCGTCGGCCACCTCCGGGGCGCGCATTAGACGTCGTCTGCGCTCTGCACTCTCATCAGTCATCACAGCAGCCAGGCGGAGATTCACTGGTCAATTCGATCCTTATTGGGATACACAGCTACCCCCTCGAGCCCCTGAATTACACTCCATCCCTGATGTCACGTGCAAGGCTTGATATGGGCATCAGAATGCCCCGCAGAGAGGTTACATTCTGTACCCCGCTGACGCCCAAACTGAGCTGGGGTGTCGATGTCGAGTGCGGGTTGCCCGGCCAGCAATTGGATGACATCACTTCACGTTTACTGGCCGCTGGTTGGCCAGCGGAGCTGTTCACTGCTGCGCCAAACCTCCTATCGTGATACCGCCGGCCTAGCTCTGCAGTGCTGAGCTGTTACCGGGTAGAAATCCTACCTAATCCACACCCTTCGCGCTCTGTTACACCGCTCGCATTCAGTTGGACCGCTGCAGTGCCGCAGTTCGGCGCTGCGCTGTTCTCGTTCTCATCTCTGGGCTGTATATACACTGCTTCCGTCAAGTGCATATGCTTGCAGTACACTCATCTGCCAATTCAACTGCGTAAAGCTGCCCGAGCCTGTTGGGCCTTAATTGCATCCCAAGAACTCGATATTCGCTCGCTTCACCTTACAACCTCGTCCAATTGTTGTCCTTGCGAACAAATTCTGAAGCCCCTAAAAGCCCGCACCCGGACCAGCATGAGGAGCAGGCGGGCGCTCCCTTCCCCCGCGCCGTGGATTCCGATATGTCTTGCACTCGCATGCATCTCGACCGTCTGTGCTAGCCTCCAGCCCTTCCGGCCCGTCGAGACGGCGCCTGCTGCCGTCGCAAAGCGGCAAGCAGCAGGATGCCTGCCAAACTTTTACAGCTGCGCGAACCAAGGCCCCGCCTTCAACGGCGTCTGCTGCCAAAACGGCCAGCTATGTGCCCTCGACGCGGCTAGCAATCCGGCGTGCTGTCCTAGCGGGTATATGATGCACTCTCTTTCCTAGCCTACCTACGTTACTTACTCTACTTCCCATGTTGGATACTAACCGGCATCCGACAACAGGGCGGTATGCACTGGCACGGCGCCAGCAACCTTTGTTACCCCCGCGGCCGGCGCGGCCATCACCGCCGTCAGCTACGTCCCCAACAGCTACTTCTCCTTCCCCTACGTCGCCACCTACTTCGCCAACCCGGGCTTCTGCTCCGCGGCCGTCAGTCAGTGCAGCGCAAACTACCAGGCGTGCACCGCCCAGCTGGGTGCGGCCAGTGCCGGCTACGCCGTGACTATTGTCGTGCCAGGCGGCGGCGGGACGACCGTCACGGGCGGAGGGGGGGTGACTGTGGATGCTGCGGGGGCGACTAGTATTTGTGAGTATTCTCTTGTTCCCTTTCTCGGCTGTACATATCCTGACACGGTTCTCAGGCAACAGTCTGTCGAGCGCCGCGTGCAGGGGCCTGCAGTCCACCATGTGCACACTGTCTGGGACGACCGCGGCTGGCTTCTCTTTCGGCACGGAAACGGGCAACGCGGCGCCGAGGCCTACGGCCATGGCAGCGTGTGCTGGGTTGGTCGGGGCTGTTGCGGCTGGCGTGGCGGGGTTTGGTGTCTTGTGAGCTTGTGAGTGACAGAATCTAGCTGTTGGGGGATGTGGAAAGGCAGGGAAGGCTGGTTGGGAGACACAGAGGTCGGCGGGCTCTATATTGGGGGCTTTCATTAGAATCTGGGCGCCCTCTTCCGGTGTTTCTTCCTCGGGCATATCTGATATAGCAGGCAAGCGGGATTCTAGGGGGTTTCTCTGTGGCGTATGTATATTTGATGGCTATAGTTACGACTTGATGACACAAATGATGTTGATACCCATACAACGCGCTAACTTAATCATGCCCGGCGAGAAACATCGTAGCAATGAGGCAATTGCTCTGTTGTGTCTCCTCTACCCGCCGAGTCCGTGATACAAAAGTCGAACCGCCGAACCAGGTCGGCCAGCCAGCACAATATTTAAAGCCACGGCTATTTCAACTGCGAGACAAAGCATATTAACTTGCTAGATTGTCCACTACCTTCTCGGTATCCAATCGGCCCACGTCCCAATCCATCTATATCTGCTTTGTTTTACAACCAATAATCCATATCTAACAAAAGCATAGCCCATAAAGGAACGGATGCATCTTCGCTGCCCTCGTAGCGTACCACCGGTTTTGTGCGCCGTCGCTAAACAATAGAAAGCCCTATTACCCCCAAACAAGAAATCAGATAGGCCGTGCCGCCGTCGCATTGTACAAAGCCGCGCGCAAACGAAATAAGTGACCCTCAAGTATATACTCCGTCATAGACCAAAGCGCCGATGCTGGGTAAGAAAAAAGTCGTGATGCCGTCCTCTGTAATTGTTTCCTGCTAAAACATTCCATGAACGAAGTATACTGGCATCGTCGTAATTATTAGGTCTTGTGCGGTAGGAGCACAAAGGCGAAGAGGGAGTGCGGAGGATTATATAACGACCAGGAGAACGTCTGGTATGTGTCATCGTCTCTCATCAACCACCTCGGCAGAACTGCCTAGCAGATCAACCTCGCGGTCGACTCTGTTGATGCTCCCCTGGTTGACGAATCCGTAGCTAGTAGGCCTTCCGTCGGTGCTATCAGACCGGTCCTGCAGGTCGACCTGAGTAAACTCATCGGTGAGCCCTGCCGACGAGCCTGAAGCAGTCTTCTGAGACGGAGTCCGCTCAAACGGCAATCGAGACGATGGCGTCGGTGCGGATAAGGTGAGGTTGCCTGGGTTGCTCGGCCCAGGTTGTTGTGCTGGAGATTGAGCCGCCTGAAGATGGGGGCTATTCCAAGAAGTACGCTTCGAACTCTTCCGAGGCACTTCCGGGACAACCAGTTCGCTATCCCCGCCGGGTTGCGCCGCTGCAACCGCCACGCTGAGACTCTCCTCGGTTCCAATATCGAGTGTCAGAGTCGGGACAGCCGAAGCGCTTGCAGTGCCCATGTCATCTGCCTCGTCGGTTCCCGCTTCGGCTCCATGATTTAACGGTTCCTGCTCCGGCTCCGGCGACGTTCCCCGTTTCCGACGGACGCTCTTGTTCTGTCGCTGATCACCTTCCTCGTCCGACTCGATGGGCCCATTCCGCAAGACGCCCATCGCGACTGGTATCCCATCAGGGTTGACCTCCTCCTCATAGTCCCCGCCAGCGGCGCGCATTGCAGGGGGCATTCGCGCACTCCTGACAACTTCAAATCCTTTCCCTTTGTCCTTTCTCTTTGCGCCAAACATTCCCCTAAGCCAGCCTGCGGCAGACGCCATTGGCGAGGTTGGGTCAGCCGGGCCAGTTCCTAGCTTACGACCGCGCGCATCCGAGTTCAGCCTCTCTCCTCTGACGCCGTAGTAGAAGTCTACCTCGCGAGTTGCGTAGTCAGTCCTCGGGAAAAAGGAAGCGGCATACGGCGCGGGCGTGGCATCTCTCGAGATCTGTGTGCCGAGCTCTGCAGGTTCGCTGGAAGGTCCCGCTGGACACTGGCTAAGCCGCTTCTGGGACCATTCGCCCGCAGTCCACGAGCCGCCGGTCTTGGCCGCCTGCAGAGGCGAGCTCTCCATTGTCTGACGCCGGTGTCTTGGCGGGCGATAGAAAGGGTCCGGCGTCTGCATACCGAATGCAGCCGGCGGCCGAGCTGCATGTTTGGGTGACGGCAAAAAGGAGTATGCACTGGCCTCTCCTGGGGTTGTCGGAGTGTACGAGCCAGCCACACTCTGGTCAGGATTGCGAATCGGGCCATCAAGGCTGAGGCTGTCGAGGACAGACGAACTTCTCTGGCGGCGATGCATCGCGATCCCCACGCTTCCTGCCGACTCGCTCCGCAGACGGCCTCCGGGCATGATGTATCCAGCTTTGGAAACTTCATCAGCATCCAGCATTGCAGAGCTAGACAACTGACTTTGTCGAGACGGGCCCTGCACCCGCCGCCTAGACATACGTCGGGAGAGTTGCCGCATCCCGAAGATCTTCGACAGAGCACCCCTCGATTGGCCACGTATGTCGTCGCCACCGGCCCCGAGCATTCGGGCGAGAACCTCGACGATGGTCTGTACGGCGTTTAGAAGAAAACCGAGCACAAGCACACCGGCATGAGCGACGAGAATGGCGTAGCCAATCCAGCCCTTGGGGCCATCGGTCACACCGAGCGAAGGTACAAAGGCAACCATCAAGAGAACAGTAATGAGACGGAGCGCGGAGAAGAGCGTGTGGTATGCATTCATTGAGGTGGGCGAGTGGAACGGGCGGAAGGCGTGCAGCGTAAGGATCTGGATCACCTCGCAAATAGCAAGGAGAACGATCTGGGCAACCCCAGCCGGCTGGACGGCCCCGATGGCAATGCCACGTACAAACGTCAGCAGTACAGGGATGAGGGTGAAAGCTGCAGCTTCGTCAGAGTACGTGTTGTACAGCGGGCCATAGAGAAGGACGGTAGGGAGGTCATCAAACAAGAACGCTCTCGGTTTTGTCGTAATAATGAGATAGAGCAGCCAGACTGCGAAGCCGATGATGAGCACCAGCGTGATGACGGCCAGTGCCACGGTCCAGGCTGGAGACTCGCTCGCGACGACGAGTTGGAAGGTTGACAGAGCCACGATCGGCAACAGGAAATAATTCAAGACGATCCTGACGACGTTGCCAACCGTAAAGGGAAAGTTTTTGGCACGAAGGTCTTCCTCGGGTATGTTTTTAATGAGCCGATAGATCCACTGGAGAAAGAACCAGCCATAGAAGATGACGAACATGGCACCAATGATGCCCAACAGCCAGACCATCATGCCAGCCCAGATGTCCTCCAGCCTGGGGATGCCAACTAGCTGGGCAAGTTTTTGAAGGCCGTAACTGCCCTCGGTCACGTAGATGCCGTCCCGCACACTGCGCCACCCAAGCTCCTTGCTCACGAAGCTTTGGTTGAACATGAGCACTGACCACGATCCTTGGCTCACAATGGGTTGGTAGAAGCCAGGGTAGTTGAGGGTCAGGCCGCCGGTCAGGACAACGAACTGGATGTACTGCAGACAATCTCCGAAACCCGGAGTGACGAGCCGGAGTAGGTCGGGATCGCGGCCGTAATTGGAACTCCAGTGGAAGATGTCGGCGGCCCCCCACGGACTGAATATCCCTGCAAAGACGGTAGCACCCCCAACAAAGAGCAGCACGGCAAGGGGCAAGAATGTGAGCATCCAAGTCAGGCTGCCCAAATCAGGCGTCACGGCTGCCGAAACACACCCAATATTTGTGCCCTTGGTGTCGCCATAGATGATCAAGAACGTGGCCGTCAGAGATGTGAAGGCGTAGGTCGAGTAGAAGTCATGGCTCATTGTCACGGAAGGAAGGGCATAGGGAAGCGACCTAAGGGTCCCAAGAGGGTCAGTATCATCACAGCCTACTCGACCACCATCCGAACTGTATCATCGGACGGCGATTAGGTGAATCGGCGATACTTACCTCGGGTTTGCGTTGAAGACGGGAGCGAGAGGACACGAGGCATTGGTAAGCGACTTGTTGCAAAAGTCTGTGCCTTCGTTCCACGGTTCGTACGTGAGGACCTCAATCTTGCTATGGAGCGTCGTGATCTTGGGCTCCGGCACGTTGGGCTCAGGTTCGTACAATATCTTGCCGTCGGTCTTGCTAGGATCAGCCCAGTCCGGGCTATTGGGCGGTGGGAGGGTAACAGCAGTCGAGGCGCCCGTCACGTTTCCCCACATGGTCACACGGAGTGTGTGCTTAGGATCTGTCGTGTCGAAGGCGGCATCGACAAACATGGGCACCCATTGCAGCGGTGTAGGCACATTGTTGATGTACGGGTCGCTCAGGCAGTTCTCAAAGGGCACCATGACAGCCACGGCGGGAGTGAACAGCGAAGTCGATGCGAGCAACGATGAAGCCAATATAGCGAGGCTTGAGAGCCAGGGCAACCGGAATCGACGCCATGTTCTATTGGAAATGTCTGGTCGGTCGTCGGCGGCGGGAGAAGGACGGCAGAGCGCATCGACGAGGTGCCGATGCCTACCCGAGCTGCGGCTGCGGTGAATACTACATAACTCGGGTTTGCATCCGGGGAGAGGCGGGTATGACAAGGCTGAAGAATAGACTGCGGTCATGATTAGAACCAGGCCCCGAGGGATGCACCTCAGAATGGCGTCTGGGGACCAGCTGGGCTCGAGACACGCAAAGCGAGCGACAGCAAGGGACGGGAGGAAAGCGAGACGGGCGGACGACGGGTCAAAGCGAAGGCATCAACGCCCTACGTGCTGCGCATCTTGCACCGAGTGCCCGTCTACCGCAGCGCCGGGTTCGCAGGGTTGGCTGGCGGCGAGAACGGCTCTCTCTATCCCTTGGTGACGGCGGGAAAAGGATAGCTTTGCGGTCGGTCTGAATCTTGTAGAATCGCAAAGGAAGACGGGAATGACGGTGGAGCAGGGCCGCATCCTCCACAGCGGCTGCGGCAGGGGCCCACTACATCACCCGACAATCAGCACCGACTGCATACTGGTTGGCTGCAGGGCACTCAGTGGGCTGGCTGCTGTAGGCAATACGTAAGGTAACGTACTGTACTGTACAGTACATATGTACTGTACACTAGTTGGAACTTGGCCCCTTTCTTACAGGTCTTAGTTAGGCCTAAATGCCAGCGCATATAGTGTAATTAACCTGAAATGGTTTCCTACTTTCCTTACATCACCTGCGAGCGTAAATCACCGGGTCCGGGAATAGGTTCGGAAGAGATTGGGGTAATAATCAACGCTGAACCCAATGTTTGCTAGACCAACCAACAAACCAAATGGAGGACTAAAGTTGGTGGTGCCTGCACAATGGGGTCCAAAGCCTGTTCCTGGTTTCCATCGTGTAAGCTCCTGCTCAACACGAGATTCAAAACCAGAAACAAAGATGGGCCAAAACATTCATGCAGTTTCTCAGACCCCACAGCGGTAACAACGGCCTGGCTATCACTGAACAGCCAATGAAGTCAACTTGCACTCGTCCGACGGCATCCTTTCTGTCGGTGTTCCTTCGTCAAACCGACCGACTCAGCCCCCGACCCCCCACACCAGCAGAGGGAGGGAGGATAAAGCCATGAACTCGTGTCGCCCGTCCTTCAATCAGGACCAGCTTGGGGCATTGCATGTGTCTATGAACGGGACTTGGACACTGGCTGCTTGTGAAGCGAAGCCTGTTGTCAGTCTACCTATACTTGCCCAAGTATCAGCCAGGCTCGGGCCAGGGCAGCCCGAGTGTTTCATCATCGACTATGGTATGGATTGCAGATCGGCTGCATACCAAGTTGCACATGGCTATAACAGAGGTCGACTAAGATGTTCGACCAAGGCAGCACTGGCAGTGTATACAGAAAGTACGGAGTACTGTCCTGTACATAATCCGTACATACAGTTCAATACCTAACGTTGTCTGGTCCAACCAATACCATGCTGACTTAAGGCAGCTTTCAGCCGCCGGGCATATTACACTAGCGGTACGGTGTACCTCAGGTAGTGTTCGTGTGGGCAATGTGAGACCGGGACAGACCATCGGCGGAACACGCAAGCCGGCAAGTGTGGTAAGGCAGTGACGTTTGCTTCTGCTAAGCCTCAGCTACCTCATTTTCACGTGAGCTTCAGTCGTATCCGCCCCAGGGCATCAATAGGTTAGTAAATACAGGCAATGACTCCCGGAGTGATGGTACGATTACCCGTCAAGCAAGAGAGCTATATAGCAAGGCTTGATACGAAATGAGAACACCCTCAACAACCTGATCATACTCACATCAACATCTTTCGCATAGCCATGGTGCTGGGTAGATCTAGTGGAGATCCATCGATGCCGTACACTAAATCAGCGGTCGGGACGCTCCAGGAGAGGTCGGACCAGCTCGGCTGCTTCCTCGGGGCCGATGCCATCTTCAAACCCGCCTCCTAGTTTCCCGGTGATCGGATAAGCGTCGTAGCGAGTCGCACGGATACTTGATTGCGTCAGCTCGCAAGAATTGGTCGTTATCGTTATCTGCAAAGTGACTGTTATGAAGTCGCGCGGGATGGTCTCGAGCGGCAGCTGCTCCGTCTTCAGGCGTTTGAGCCTCTTTTGCGGGTTCGACGCCATGAGGCATTGATGTTTGATGAGCTGTATTCTCGCATCTTGGGCTAGCGGATTGAGTTGTGATGTTGTCTCGCTCTGTCCGCCTATGTGATCAACACCTCCTTCACCCTCAGCTGCATCGGCAGCGACGTGTGGTATGTGTCGGGGAGTCGCTGATTCTTGCAGTACTATTTGTCTCAGGTCGCGATCGGCCATTGCATCACGAGCGTGCTCGGCACTCACACGTCGTCTTGCTCCTGAAATTCTTGCCTGCGTATCAAGGCTAGAGGAGTTGGGAAACACTTGGGGCTCTGAATCGGTATTGTTATGGCTGCGTGGGCGTTTGGTCCCCCTATCAAATGATATTCTGGCCTGGACCAGTCGGCTCGATCCAGCTGCGTTGCGGGACCGAGCAGGTCGTTCCCTAGCAAATGCGTCTTCTAAATCCATTCCGTGAGGAGATGAGGAGGGCGGGCTCTGGAGTCCAATGCGGTGACCATGCCCATCTTGGCGTCTCCTAGGCCGTATCGACGAAGCTGCTGCCCTTTGAGAGGATATACGATTCACAGTACCGCTCTGGAAATTGTCATGATTATTCAACGAAGGAGGATTCCGGACTCGATGGTCTAGGGGGTGTCTAGTCTGCCAGATTGGCGCCAATCCCTCACCAGGCCCGGGACTAGCGGTGTCGCGAGGCGGAGATTGAACCTCTCGCCGATGGTTCTGCGAAGTGTCGCTAGGGAGTGGTTCACGTCGCTGATGATGGCTGACCAATTTAGCGATAGACCACGGATTCAAGCCCTCCTTCGAATGTCGTCTGGCATCGTCACCTTCGGCCATATCATCCTCGTCAATGACCAAGTTATTCTCAGAGGCCCTCAGATCGCTGGCCGGCGGTGAGGAATGCTCAATGTCATTGTCGTCCTCACTCAAATGGTCAAGTCCAGCGGACATGTCGACGCGCCATGATGGAGGAGTAAGCTTGACATTTCAGCAGTGTCCCGATTGTAAACGATTCTAAGGCCTTACCTGGGGGGTCAAACCGTGCTCGCGGGCCTCCGAGGAGACACCAATCGGCATAACATCATTTGTTGCCTCAGCAGCCAACTGGGCTGAGCAATCGACCTCAGCAGTAGAGTAAATGAGAGAGATAAAAGACAGAAACTGGTCCAGGACTTGTTGTTCATCCTTGAAAAGAAAATCATCCTTTAATGCCTCTATGTTCACATCGTAATACCTTGACGGACACCGAATGTTCAGGCTAAGAAATGGGTTTTTGGGTACATCACTTGAGTGAGCCTGGGAGAAGTGAGCCGAGATGCGCTCCTTGAAGAGCGCATAGAGTTTCTTGGCCGTCCCTCGAACTGAAGAGATTGGTCGCGAATCAACAGAGATAAAGGCCCCTCTTCCAATCTTCCGGACATCAGCGCTTGGTTTTGGTAGAAGGGCTTCAAAAACCGGACCTGTCTCCCGGTTGGTGGAGGCATCGAGGCCATTCAGACGATTCGATGAGGGGGCCTCGGGGCTCCTGCTTGGACTTATTTCAAATATGCACTGGGATGCAAGCTCAGTGCCGAAGAGCTGCATGGCCGCTTCTCTGACGCCACCATGGGCAGCAGGAGCGTAAGACCACGAAAGGGTCGGGGTTTTCGGTACCACGAATCGCAGCCTGATCCGGTGCCTCGCAAGTGCGTATGAATACAGAAGTTCCTTCATCTTGGTGAGATGCCTGGGAGCTTCTTTGACGGTAGCTTCTAGCCTGACGGGCAGATGAGCGAACAAGCCAGTAGCACAGACCGTGGTGCCGACTGGAGCAGGTGAGTGTCGTTGTGCGCTGATCCCTCCTCCCTTGGCAAGTGACATCACCGTCGCAACGGGTTCGGTCGACACTCTTGTGGTCAGGGACACATTCGAAACGGCACTCGCACTCGCCAGCACCACGCCGCGGAACCCAAGGCTGCTTCCTCCAAGTGTGTCAAGTTCGTCGAAGGACCGGAGTTTGCTAGTGTGTCCTGGACGACCAAGGGAGTCGAAGTCATCTGGGTGAATTCCATGGCCATTATCTCTGACCTCGACCCTGTCAACCGTGTTCGACGAGACGATAACATCAATGGAAGTGGCACCCGAGTCAATGGCGTTGTCAAGGAGCTCTTTGAGTAGGGCAACGGGGCTAGTGATAGCAAGGGTTGCCCCTATTCGGCGGATTGTATCTTGAGGCAGGGCGGAGATTGGCATCCTGATTCTAAGATGTGGCGCTCAGTGCATATATGGGCTCGAGAAAGAAAACAAAAGAGAGATTTGTCTCTTCGGGTATTGAAAGAACTATGAAGCTTCATATAGTCCGGTCCATGGGTTGGATGGACAGCCGTGTGGGAGTTTTCTGACTCTCATCGACTACAAGGCAGTGTACTACTATTTTGCCTCGTATCCGTCAACGTTGGACAGATGCTTGAGATAGGGAAATAGAGCATTGCGAGATCCATCGTGATCTGTCAGATTTACCAGGGGGCAGTCACCGCCGGAGAAGCAGAGGAAAGAGCTGCTATCCTTGACGATAACTTGAGAAGGACTGACCGGGAGCGCAGATGTCGGTTGGGGTTGTTCTGCTGACTAAGTGCCTAGCTCCGGCCAAGTTAAGCTTCTTTCAGGGGAGCAGCTACCCCTCCATACCCCTCCCTCCCTGAAACCTCATCGACGGTTACCCCTTCCTCCAGCAACACAGTCCCACATCAAATAACAACGACATACCCTCAGTCAGATAGTCCAAGCTCTCCATTTTCGAACCAATTTGCCACGAGCACATCCGCTGGACTACCGAAGAGCGGAAAAAATGCACAATAAAGGCCCGGCCCCGCAGTTGCACGACGGCAGCAACCTGCGCATCGGCATCGTCCATGCGCGGTGGAACGACACCATCATCGACCCCTTGCTCGCGGGCGCAAAGGCCAAGCTGCTAGAGTGCGGCGTCAAGGAGTCAAATATCGTGGTGCAGACGGTCCCCGGGTCATGGGAGCTCCCAATTGCAGTTCAACGGTGCGCGCGCGCGAGAGCCCCTTCCTCCCTTCTCCCTCTCCAGTCTTCCCATGTCGTTCTCCTCTTTGTGTCTCTGTCTCCCACGCCTACCTAATCCGGAACACAATGTTCCACCCCAATTGCCTGTTCCCTAGTCCTAGAAACCCCCTATTACCGTACCATTATCTCAGACGACAAATTGCTCTTGTTGCATTACATGACTTGCACCGGTTGACTCAATCATATTCACATCAACAGCCTTTATGCCGCCTCCCAAGTCCAATCCTCCATATCCTCATCGAGCGCCTTCGGCGCCGGCTCCGCAGGGGACCTGCTCGGCGGCTCAACGACAGACCTGTCGTCCCTTCCCGCCACTACAAGCACCACAACAGGTTCAACCGAACCGTTCGACGCGATCATCGCCATCGGTGTACTGATCAAAGGCGAGACGATGCACTTCGAGTACATAGCCGAGAGCGTGTCGCACGGCCTGATGCGCCTGTCCCTCGACACAGGCGTTCCCGTCATCTTTGGTGTTCTGACCGTCTTGAACGATGAGCAGGCCAAGGCGAGGGCGGGCCTCATAGAAGGGAGCCACAACCATGGAGAGGACTGGGGGCTTGCGGCCGTCGAGATGGGAGTGAAGCGCAAGGCCTGGGCAGCCGGCAAGATTGAGTAGAAGCCGCCTCGTGACTAAGGTATTAAATAGAATCGCCAAGTCGCAGACACAAAATAGCGGTTGAAGGGACAATCGCTTTTTGGTATTTCGTATTACTAGATTAGCGCTGCATGAGGTGCTGTGTCTATCAATCGCGGTCCTCGCAGACCACCACGCCCTCCACTCCCAAGCTACAATTCTCCTGTTTACGCCTTCTGCCCCCTTGACTAACCCCATAAGCAGAAAAGGAATATACAAGGTTGATCTCTGCTTTATTCATCCAACATATGCACCGTCAAGGCCGAGCTTCTTTCCCATCTTCCACCCATCTCCTCTAGCTCAGCGGCCCATTTGGAATGGTAACCTCGACCATCTCAGCTGATAAGCGCGCCAAGACCGTTCACAACAGACTGTCTGCTCTTCCACATTGACTTTTTCTTCTCGCGTTTTGCCTTCATGGCCTCCCATCCCTGTTCGTCGTCATCATCCGAAGCATTACCGGATTGAGTCACCGAGATAGTTGGTTTCTGGATAGCCCCAGACATGGTAGACGAATTCCGTACATGCCCCGGGGTCGGAGGCTGCGTCGCTGGCGCGTGGGACACTGGGCGATACCGGCCAGGGAGACCGATGTTGCTGCGTTCCGACGGCGCAATGGATGGCGCGTAACCGCCGCCTTGGATGCGGATTGAAGGCGCAAAACCACCTGGTTTGGCCGGCATGGGCGGCTGAATCCACGAAGCCGAGCTAGGTTGTACCATGCTCATTGTGCGCATCTGCGTTTCGCCACGACCGAAGGGCAAGTCAAGCATTGAGTCGTTACCAACGAACGAATGCCGCATCTCTGGAGTCCCGACACCGGGCATGCTGCCTGTGGCACTCAGATTGCCGAGCGACGGTGATGGCATATGCCCGCTGCCGTTCTGGCCGGCCATCATCTGCATGAACTGCATCTGCATCTGCATAAACTGCTGCATCTGCTGCGTCATCTGTATCTGCGCTCGGTCGCCAGCTGACAACGCTGGCGGATTGGCGTTGCCCTGATACATCATATGAGATGGGATGCCGGCGATGGGATCGAAACCAGGTCCACGGGGTATGGTAGCGGGGCCGTCCATATGAGGACTGCCTCTCCTTAGCGCGCGACTACGTTCCTCGTTGGCAATAACCCCAATCAGACCGCCCGGGGGCACAGGCGCGCCAGGTTGCCCGGGAGCGCCGCTTCCCCCACCCAGGGCGAAGCTCTCGCGGACAGGATTGCGGACAAGGCTGGCGCCGACAAAGGGGTCTTGAGGAAGGTTTCTTGCAAATGCAGGAAGACGAGAGTTTCCTGCGCTTGGCATATCACCGATAGCTGACCCGGGTCTCTGATAGCTCGGCTGCTGAGAGGCACGGAGATTAGGGTTCGACATCATAGTGCTCAGACGAGTCGGTGGGCGGTTCTTATTAGGGAAGCCATGCGCAGCGAGAATTCCCAAGGGGATCTCCTCATCTTCGTCTGAGGGATCGGATGTGTTAGTCGTAGCTGGACCTAGCCCGGCGGCAACTTCCGGCAAGTTGGGACTGCTGAAGGATATCTGCAGGCTGGGCCTAGAGGGCTGCACATTCCCAGACTCCCCAGTGACTTTCATCATCTGCTGCCGGTAAACAGCCATATGGGCTTCTTGCTTTCGCCTCTGTTTTTCTTGTTGCTTGGCTTTCTCCAGATCGTCCTCGTCGTCCTCGTAATTCTCCTCTTCCTCGTCGTCCTCAGTGCCCTTGATACCAAACGTCCTGGCTTCGACCGCACGCTCTCGGTCCTGTCGCTCCTTGTCTTTCCGATATTTCTCGAACTCAGCCGGGGTCATCACCTTGTGACTCCGGGGAGGTTGGTTGCGTCGAGCAACATAGCGGCTGCCGTATTTTGACGAGTACGGATTGCCCGTGTCAAATAGGCTGTCCTCGTCGTTATCCACGTTATTCCCGTTCCTTCGATATCCGGGAGCCGATGGCGAGGCCGTTGAATCGTCTCCGGTCATGAACTTGGTCACGGTTGACAGTGAGTCTTTGAGAAGCCTAGCTTCCTCATCCTCCGCGTCTTCCTGCTCTGTGCTCGACACTCGAGAGACGAGCGGAGGTCTCTTTGGCCCTACTTCGGGGGATGTGAGGGGCCGCTGTTTCTCAGCGAGCGGAGAGCTGTGGCGGGGAACAGGGGGAGGCACATGCTCCCTGAGAGGAGAAAGCGCGGGGCTGGCCGGCCCAATAAGTTGATCGTTAGAGTGTTGGCTGCCCCACGAGTGCGCGGGAGGTTCGATCTTGGTCGTAGTGTCAATCGGGATGGGGGCAGGTTGGCTCGGGCGGGATCCGGTGAGGGACCGCGGGGTCGGCGCCTGTCGCGTGTACTGATTGTCTTTCAGTGTAGCCACGCTGGCTCGCTTGTCGTTCCCGAGCAACATCTTGCCGAAGTCTCCGCCTAGATCCAGGTCAAAATCGCTATCAACTCTCGGGGGAGTCACGGTCGTAGAGGTGGAGGTAGTGGCGGCCCTGGATCGTCTGTTCGGATGTGCCTGTGCACCTGTGACGGCGGGACTCGTTGGAGGCGAGTGGTCTTCCACGGGCACCGGAGCCGAATGTTTCTTTTGCCTACCAAACGAGAAGGTGCGCTCGGCCGCTTTCAGAAACCCGCCGGAGGAGGACTTCGGAATTGGAGGGACGGGGATGTCAACGGGCGGCTTCCTTTGTGTGTTTCGCCAATCCTCGTGGCCCCCGGTGTCAGCAGACGACGGAGCTGTTGAGGCATTACTGTGCCGCGAAGAGTTATCCGTCGAAGTGGTCTTTGTGGTGTTTGAGGAGCCGCTCCCCCTGCAGGTAGGTTAGCGAGAAGACAAAAAGAAAGCTAGAGAGCAGAGCCAAACATACCGGTTGGATTTGAGATCGGCAAAAATGTTGTCATCAATGGTGACTTCGGACGCTGTGGGCCTGTGGAGCGCATGAGTCGTTGTCGCCAATTTCGCACCACCATCGAACGCTTTTGCACCGATCACCTCTGATCGATCCAGCACCCGAAAAGAGGGCCCTGTTGGTGCGGCATTCTCGAGACTGTCAGCGGTCGACTTCCGCCTGCCGAATGCGACTGAGAACCTAGGCATATAGGATTCTGGGCCGGACTACTCGGAAGGGGGATGGAGATGAGCAAAGACCCCCCGGAGCGACCGGTTGGGAAAGGGATTCGTGACGTGCTCGGCGGGACCGCCGCGGTTGTTTGAGGCAGCAATCGAGGCGCTGTTATATAGGGACTTAGCACTCTGAACTAAGCAATCCTCTCTAGCGTAAAATAACGCTGGTCAACTGCAAGTGGGGAAGACGAGAGTTAGTTTCGGAGATTGCTTAGAGCAGGGGAACAGCACGTCGTGATCCCATAGCGCTTAGGGGTAGCACTTGCAACCACCACTGCCCGCTGAGCAGGATGCCAGGCAAAGGGAAAGACTGGCGGCAATTGCTGGCGCACAGTATCTTGTTCCGTCACTCATTCCATGTAGCGTATCCAGTCTATGTAGCGTGTTCAGGGCCAAGAGCGTTGCCATTGGGAAGGGCCAGGCATCGGTCATATGAGATGGTCAGGAGGGAAGAAGGTTCACACATACCGGACTAGCAAGTAGCCAAAAGGATGTCTCGTCAAAGTAATTACAACTAGGCAGAAAATGGACGGCTGGTCCTTTGTATATAAAGGAGGCGCGCTGTTGGTTCGGTCGGTAACGACCAAGAAAGATGCAAGGCCAGAAAGGCAATCCGGAATAGTAAAGATAGACGGAGAATCGATGAGCACTGAGAAGACCGTGGACGCGACACAGATTAAGTCGATGCAATTGGGAAGGCGCACCAAGCCCGCGAGGAAATGCAGAGAACGGGAGAAGGAAAGAAGCAAGTGCCGTCTTTCAAGACTGAGAAACGATTGGAAAATACACGACGGCGTGGTCAAAAATGGCGATGGTGAGAGAAGCACTGCAGGAAACCGAACAGTGATGAGGACGGCAGGACCGGACAGGATGGGGAACCAGGAGAAAAGAATGTGGTTGGCAGAGAATTATTTTTATTCCATGGCCCAGCAATGGCACTATGGCACTATGAGATGGGAAGTGGGGGTACGCAGAGGCGCTACAAGCTCGTAAGAGTCGTAACGAACGGGCGCCAGACGGGACTGCCAGGGCAATTGCGACGACAGCTGCCACGGCACTCTCTCCTGGTTGGACGCACAACCGGAGTTCCAGGCTTCTTTCCCCTGACAGCGGCCAGGAGGGTCGATTTTCAACCCGGCTGGAAGTGCTGCCTCATCGGGCGGCTGCCCCACCAAGACGGGAGCGGATCCAGCAGCGCCACGACCAGCCCAAAAAGATGCGAGAGGTGCTCGGCAGGCCGCCACCGCAACGAGACATGCGTGCCTTTAAAGGAATGTGTCGCAATGCGGTAGGCTCTCTTCCCGCCTCATCATCTTCTTCTGTGTCTCTTGCTGGCGGAACCGGAAGGGGTATTGTGAAAGAAACGAATTCGAGGCCAAGCGTGACCGAAGGCGCTAGACGACGCGCTGGATCAACAAGATCACCGGCAACCATGACGGTGTGGGTCTTTAAACGACGCGTGCGGAGCTGCTCACAGTACAGCGTAATGTACGTAACTTACATACTGTATTTTACCTGCGTAGATGACTTCGCCGTGACAAAAAGTCTCCGCATGAGAGGAACCAACAAGCCGCCTGTATCCTCCGGCAGAACCTACACAATGCACAAGTGTAGTCGGGCTGGGGAATTTTTGCTTGGGTTATTCTTGAGGAGCCAATCCTTCAATGTTTGTAGACGGCGCTTTCGTCAATGTGCTACGGGCTACCAACGATAGTCGAAAATGGCCCCACGTTTCTCGCCGCACACGGCGCACAGAGCGCAACTCGGGGAATTGCTCAGCTGCCCGCTGATGGGGACCCACTTTACTATACCTAAAATCCACTGGTTCTGGTTAGGCAGGTACGGAGACATCAAGGTTGTGTCTTGACAATTTATTAACTACTGTAACGTTATTTTCTTCGGTTGATTTCCATAATGTCTAAACTATAGCTATAACTTGTTTGTCGACAATCATCCTTGGTTCATACTTCACAGCGTTGCGTTTTGTGTAGAAAACCCTGCTGGGAGAGCAGAAAACCGAGGCCGCGCCGCCGGGCATGGTAACTTACCTTGGGTTCTGACATGAGGTGGCACAATGACGAGTTGTGATGAGCCGATGACACAGCAACACAGCAATCCAGGGGTTCGGACAAGTACGACATTAACAACGGAAGCTTTGACAAGTGAGTGCCCTGATGCTCATGTTTAGCTGCAGGTTGCATATGAGACACAGACTTTTTACCTAGGCTATGACGCGTCTTTAAAGGCCTTAACCTACGGAGGAGTGCTATGTATGGACAGGACGAATACATGCATAGCCCGGACTGCAGGCATGTCTGTCCGGACTCGAACAAATGGTCCACGACTTGGGATACTCCAGCAGTCAATTGGCAAACGACCCAAAAGAGGCACACAGCTCAAAACTCCAGCGTACTAGGATAGCGTGTACCCTGATAGATGTGGCATAGGGGTAGTACAACTTTGTTGATTCGGATTCATTCATTCATGCGAGACCTATTTTGGGTGGCTGGTCGGACTCGGCCTTGTCCGATCGATGGCATCCAGATACCTTTCTTCACCTCTGGATGTTTCAAAAGGCAAGTATGGAATCTGCACACATAGTAGGACGAGAATTGAATGGCTCGACCAATCGAAGCTGATGCACAAGCGGCAGAAACCATACGTGTTCTGTAAGGCGGCAACCCTTACACTACAGAGAAGCGAGTCTCAGCTCGCCTTCCCCCGGCGGTGCACTGCTGCAGGTGAGCCGGCGATTGGATTAGGAGCCTCTCGTGTTGAGTGGGTTTCCCTTCAGGATTCTGTTGCATCGCTGCGGCAGCGCAAGTACATACCTCGTACTCCGTAGTTACCCAGCGCATTGAAGTCCTGGACGGGCTCAGTGGAGATGACATCACACAGCCACGGTATTCCATACATGTCTCGAGCATGTCAAAGAAGATGGCATTCCGAGGAATGGGTCGAGTTGGGTGCCTCGATGATGTTGAGTTGTGGATCAACCAATCGGTCGGCAACCGTGACTGTTGGTTAGGCGACCCAAGTTTATTGGCATGCGAACTAAGTCTCTTGGGGAAGTGTAGAGTGATGAGATGCTCCTGAGACGCCGAACCGGACTCCGGTCCGTAACTGGATTCCATCAATATGCAGAGTTCGGCCTCGGGGCGGCAGCCATCCGCAACTCCGCATCTGGGGAGGATCGGCTGAAGAATGTTCTCGGAGACCCCGGCCCAAAACTGCGCACGCCCACATTGAGCTTGGGCTGCTTCCCACGGCTTCGATTCAATTGGAAAAAGAACGGGAGGGAAGGGCAGCACACGCCTGGGAAGGACCAAGTGGGATAGAGGACTTCACGGATCACGGCATATAAGGCAGGTACAGATGGGATAGTCTGTATGTATTTGGGTAGTTGCTGCCTCGTATGGTCCAGTGCAGATCACAACCCGGATTAGCAGCACAGAAATATAGCCAGAACACAAAAGCTGGACAAGATGTAGTGAATTAGTACTGTCTCAATGTTTCAACTTTTGTCGTTTCAAAACGTGCAAAGGGGTCAGGGGCGCGCTGCCACCGTGACAAGAGATGGGCGGGGAACGGTCCGGGAGAGTCAAAGCGGAGCTCGGCCGAGGAAGCGGCATTCTGGAAGCGACAAGCTGAGCCAAGATCGCCACCCACTCGACCCGGTTCCTCACATCAAACACGACAGAGATCAAAGAAGGATACATAGGTGGAAACAGGAGTAAGGAGACGTCGCATCTCTCTATCACTACCTGGTACTAGCAGGCTTGTCGCTGACTCGGCGCAACAAAACAAGACAAGTTGAAACCACAATGAGAGCTAGAAATTTAGTTATGGGCGGACAAACAACAGAATCAAGCACTGTTCCATGTTCTCACTGAAAACTCGAAAAATCACACGGGCAACATTGAATTGAGAGTTTGACAGCGTTCGGTGATCCATCGTACAGTGTTCACCTGCAGGACGGCCTACGTTAGCGTCAACGGCCGCTGACAACTTGAGCTTGAAGTGGCTGGAAGAGAAGGAAAAAAGAGAAAAAGGGAAAAAGGGAAAGAGATACTGCAAATATCGGACTGGTTGTCATCAATGGCTTCGCCAACAGCTTCGCGGCCTGCCGCGCTTCCGCGACTACCGGGAGGTTCCTTTCTCCTGCTCCAGGACGAACCACCGCGCACGCCCTTAAGCTTGAGCCACGGCGCGCTGGCCTCCCTCATTAAGAACAATCCAGCTGCCGCGCTGGCCAGCCCCTTTGGACGTGATGACGACGATGGCATCAACCACGGCCACGGTCACGGCCATAGCCATGGCCCAGAGGACGAGTCTCACCACCGCGATGAGCGCCGCATGAGCGCCATCCTCAACAGCTCCAATATGCGCAGCATGCGCTTGATTGGGAACAGTAACCCCCGCTACCGCTGGGAGCGCTACTGGAAGACCGAGGCCGAGCTGGCCAAGATGCCCAAGCACATGTAAGGATCGAACGCCCGACTCCGCACTGTCCACAGCTTACAGACCGGTTTAGCCGTGCCTACTACGAGCGTGTCAACTATCTGGTCCAGCAGTATCTGTACATTGACCGGCTGCTGGACTCGTCTCTGCCCCATGACCTTCTCAATGAGTACAACGACATGCCCGTCTCAGCCTTTTCAGGCGGCGTTGAGATTCCCGCAACCATCGCCGGGGGCTCGTCAGCGACATCAAAACGGGAACCCCCCCGCAAGGTGAAGCGCACGCCGAAGGACATCTATCGCCCCACAGAGACCACTCCCCTGATCTCCTCCCCGTGCGCTGTTGATGATGGGAATGACGACGGGTATGGCTTTGGCAACGAGGACGCCGACGTCGAGACCGGCCGTTCCAAGCACGAGATCCCCTGGCTCCAAGACGACGTGGTCGACAGCGACGCGCCCATCGTCACGCTCGCCATCTACGTCAACTTTGCCGCCAACGCCATTCTGCTGGCCGGCAAGATCGCCGTCATCGTGTCGGTGCCCTCGGTCTCAGTGCTGGCCAGCCTTGTCGACGCCTTGTTGGACTTCCTCTCGACCGCCATCGTCTGGGTCACCACCTGGCTCATCCGCAAGCAGGACCATTACCGGTATCCCGTCGGTAGGCGCAGGCTTGAGCCGCTGGGCGTTTTGGTCTTCTCCGTCATCATGATCACTTCGTTCGTCCAGGTCGCCCTCGAGGCCATCCAGCGGCTTGCCTCGCCTGATCATGAAATCATTAAGCTGTGCGTATCACTTATGATTAGTATATCTCGTGCCGCGGCTGCTCGCTGACAACATCAACAGCGGAATACCCGCCATCGCCATCATGCTGGGCACCATTGTCATAAAGGGCATGTGCTGGCTGTGGTGCCGTTTGGTCAACAATTCCAGTGTGCAGGCCTTGTGAGTTCACCCTTCTGTGCTCATGTCGTCTGAATTCTCGCGCTTCAGGGGCCGGCCACTAACCGACTGGTCACAGGGCCGCCGACGCAAGTACAGGTAAGTTAGACGGCGGACCACCGCGTCCCATTTACAACCCTCTCAAAAATCCGTTATTAGCTGACACGACCGCGCAGATGTCATATTCAATGCTGGTTCCATCGCGTTTCCTCTAGGTTCGTGCACGATTCAGCTTTCCCATCAGGATAGCCGCTTACCGTGATTTTCTCTCACAGTCGGTTTCTACGCCGGGATATGGTGGCTCGACGCCCTAGGCGGTCTCCTCCTCTCCCTGGTCGTTATCATCAACTGGTCTCAGACATCGTTCGAACACATCCGGCACCTCTCGGGCTTCTCAGCCACCGCCGACCAGCGGAACATTCGTAAGTCACTGTCTTATTGCCCCCTGTTGGCACAGCTACCAACTCTCAATCGCACAGTCCTCTACCTGACCATGCGCTTCGCCAAGACCATCAAGCAAATCCAGGGTCTCCAGGCCTACCACGCTGGCGACAAGCTGATTGTCGAAGTGGACATTGTTCTGGACGCCAGCACGCCCCTCAAGGACAGCCATGACCTAGCGTAAGCTTTTCACTTTCCCTCTCCCTGGATATTCCCTTCGTGGAGTGCCTCGCTGATCAGGGGTAATCATCATACCTCATGCTTGTATAGTGAAAGCCTACAGTACGTTCTTGAATCGGTGCCCATCGTCGACCGGGCCTTTGTGCACGTTGATTACGCCACCTACAACCTGCCCACCCACATGTCGCAGCAAATTACCTAAGGCAGCACCCCCATCACGAAAACAATGTTGTCTTGGGGCAAGCAAGTGCCTATCATGCCTCCTAGGGACCAGTGCTAGTGTCCAGCGACGACAACGAGACCAAGAATGATCCATTCCGGGCTGAATTCTTGGCGCCTCGCCCTAGAACACCAGCATTTGTGCTGTGCGTGTTGTGAGAATAAGGTTCTGGGTTCTCGAGCTCTGGGCACCCGTTACTGGGGATTACACACGCTGGAATGAGTCGCGGTCTGCGGGCGAGGTGCACGCCCATGCATCAAGGAGGATCAATGGGCGTACGAACTCCCAGTTATTTAGGCAGGGTCGGGCGTTCCCGAAGCTAGATGAAGGCCACAGAGGACATGGCTTCCGGTGCGTGCCTTCAGCGAGGGCTCCGGCAGAGGGATTACAGGATCCGCGGCGCCAACCTCCGCTGCATATGTGTAGCATATCACCAGGACAAGTCTCAATCGGGGTCCTACACATAAAATATATTATCCTATAGTTCTATAACCGCTTATAGTACCTTGTCGTGCGCTTCCTCTGTATACAAACTAAAGTAAGAAAGCCCCGTCAACTCCTAAGACCCCCAAAACAATATCAGTACGGAATCCCATTGGTCAACAACTGGAACTGGTCATAAATTCCCGTCGAATAGCTGCCATAGCTGCGCTTGATCAATCCGCGCATAAACTCGGCCGCCTCGCGCTCGCTCTTCTCCAGGACAAACCTCTCCTTGAAATGCTTGATACTCTCCGGCTTGAAGCAGGGCAACCCGCTGTCCATCATCAGCAGGACAATCTGAGACAGCTTCTCGGTGTGCTGCCGGGACGCGAGGAACGCCTTGACGCACAGCTCCTCGAACCACTTGAAGGCCTGGTGGTCCGGGCTGCCGCCCATGACGGCAAGCATCTCCGAGGTGAGCTTGAAGGGTGCCCGCTCAAACTTGATGCCGCCGGGGGCAATGTCGAAGCAGAAGCCAAAGTCGATGTGGATGATGTGCCCGGCGTCGTCAATCATGATGTTGCCATTGTGCCGGTCCTTGAACTGGAGGAGGAACGAAATGACCGAATAGGCCGCCATGCTCTTGACAAAGTTGTTGCGCGCCTGCTGGAACCGGAGGGAATCCTCGTTGCCGTACTTCGACACGAAGTAGTCGTACAGCCCGTTGACGGCCTCGCGCCCGAGCATGTCGCGGGAGATGGAGTTGGGGAGCACGTCAATGACGCCGCAGCCGGGCGCGGTGGCTGTAACGCGGTAGGGAAACACCCAGACATCGAGGCCGACGCTGTGGAAGATGCCGCGAAAGGCGGCAATCATTTGGAGAGCCAGCACGTCCTGCCGGCAGTCGTCGCCCACCTTGAAAATGGCAGACTGCCACACTTCAATAGTGTTTGCTTGAGCGGCCACGTTGCTGTTGGCCTTGATGCTCTCCTCAAGCGCCTCGCCGGCCTCCTCCACACCACCCTTGTTCTTTTTGATACGGAACGTCGCCATGAACGGGGCTTTGGCGTGGCTCTGCAGGGGCTTGCCAGACTTTCTGTCAATGCCGACAACCACACCATCGGGATTGCTCGGCAGGTAGACACCAATCTCGACTTTGATATTTCGCAGCTCTTCCTCAATCTTTTGTTTCTTCTCGGGCTTCGATTTCTTGATCAGCGGCTTGAGCTTGCCCGAGATACTGGTGACCTCATCAAAGAAGGCAAACTCGCGTTCGTAAAACTCGCGGTCAACATCAGAGAAACTGTTCACCATGTCGTTCATGACCTTATCAAGGGTTGGCTTGATATCATCGGGCTAGGCAAGTTGTGTTAGCAGACCATGAAGAGCTCCAAGGATAGGCCGATACCGACAATTTGAGACTCGTCATCTTTGTAAGCATTTGCCTTCATATTCCAGATAATCTGGTGAGCGAAGAGCTGTGAAAACTGAGCCGTCTCCAGGATGTAGCGCTCCACGTAGCCTAGGGCATCGTATCGAAGCGTCTGCACGATTTGGGGCACGTAAAAGAAGGTCACATCGACTGAGTGGCTCTCCAGTGCCCTCATGGCATACTGGATCAGGTAAGGATGATGCCGATATGCCGGTAAAAAGAGCGTCACTGCGGTGATGGGGTTGACCGGCGCCCAGAAAAGCAGGTACTAAACGTGTTTAGCAAACATAAAGAAGGATTTCAAAATGGCATGAGCGCCCAGTTTGACTTGACTTACCTTGAGCTGGAAGTTGACATCCTCGGGCAAGGCACCGTCAATGAGAATCGGGATCGCCTCGGGCTCTGAGGCGGCCTTGGCGGGGAAGTTCAGCAGCAACCAGCGGACCTCTTTGTGGATCCGCGGATATGGGAACCTGCTCGCCAGATGCACTGCTATGGAAGGGTTCTCGGCCCAAGCTGTCCGCATAAGCGGTTGGATTGCGGCCTGTAAATGCTCAATTCAAAATAAGCAAATCATCCCTGAACGAGAGGGCAGGGAAGCGAAGAAGGAAGAGGACTTGAGAAAGGCCGACGTACCTCAAAGGCGCTTTCCTTGCTCGAGTGATGGAACGTTGTTGATTGCGGTCTGCCCGATTCGATAGGGCGAACCCAGACGTGCAGTCGCGATTGCTCACTCTCCAAGAGAATCGCGAGCAGCTTCTCCTTGGGCGCAAGACTCTTCATTGCGCCGCCCACAGATTGTGCGCCGATGCTGGAAGTTTCCGCCAAAGCTGTCAAGACATCCTCCATTAACCGAATCTCGGTCTTGAGCTGGAGATTATTGCTTCCAAAGGACCAGCGTGGTGGCGCCTTGAACCAGCCGAGACCTGCCGAGAGAATCAGGTCTTTTAGTCGGTACTGGGCGATCGCGCCCATCGTGGTGCTTGTCTTGAGCACCTTGAGGCCAAAGAGCACCACCTGGAACCGGATTTCTCTAGCCATTGGGTGCGGGGTCGAGTTCTTCACCGCGTCCAACGTGACGTCAAGAAGACGGAGGAATAAGTGATGAGTATCAGGAGTTCCCAAGCGGGTGGCATTGTAGTGGCTGCTCAGGAACTGCAGGAGACGAGAATGAGGCGATAGCAGATTGTGGACGAGTTGCTTACGCTTGGAGAGGGCTGCGCTGTCGCTGGGTGCGAAGTCTTGCCTGAGGAAGAAGGGGTCGGGGCTGGTGATGGTAGGGCTGAATAGACCTTGTCTTTTTTGTACACTAAATTCCCACCGCTGCACAATCTCGGCCAGGATCCGAGATTCCATCCTTGGGTTCTCGTTCATGACGCCGAGCCAGAGCGAGATGCCAAGCTTGATTGACTGCCTCGTAAACATGGCAAACGGGATGCTCACGAGATAGTGGATGATAGAGCACTCGTCGTGCTCGCTGCGACAAAGGAGGGCAGCAGCGCGACGAAGAATATCTCTTACGTCGGCGAGCGAGGTGGGTTTCCGGTCGAGGATACGCCGCTCGATGTGAGAAAGCGCTGTTATAGCATCGGCACTCTCACTATCGGACGATGGCAGAAATGACGCCCTGCGATCCAAGCGCATGAAGCTGAGCCACTCCAAGCTGTGATCGGGTAGCGCTTCAGAGTACCGGTATTCCTGCCGCGTGGTGTACTGCGCCATGAAGTCAGACGCCGTGTTGATGGAGTATTCACTGAGCATGTCGAGTGACGAGAGTCTCTGATCAGTCGACGGGATGGTCGAGCCAACCTCGACAGCAAACGACCTGCCGAGGGACATGTGGCCGTAGGCGCTCTCGTCATCAAACTCGGACAGGTAAGTTTGCAGTAGTCCCTTGACATCGGCGGGAGCGATATTGATGGCGCTTGCCAGCCAGCTCTTGGCTTTTTTGTGCAGACTCTCGAGAGTCAGCTGTCTGAACTGGTAGTCGTCGGAGAGTTCGACAACAACGTCCCACTTTGAGGACTCGAAAGTGGTCCTAGGCTCGTACCGATCCGTCTCTGCTTCCAGACAGCTGGACCACATCAGCGAGAGAAGCTCAAGCAAGGCAAAAAGGGACGAGCGTTGGCAGAGCGCCGACGGTACGACCTGCATTAGTCGGTCGGCGCATCCAAACGCAGCTTGCTGGACTCGCTCGATGCGATGGCAACAACTGCAGAAGATTTTTGCTAGCTGGGTTGCCGCGTACTGGGCGGAGAAGGCGGGATTTGCGGCATTGACGGTTTTGATCAGGTACCGGTCCACGACGGCGTTCATAATACCATCCATGGTCCTGCCCACGTCTCCTCGCCGTGTGCTGGGCTCAAGGAAGTATGATAGCGCCTTGGTGCAGTCGCCGGCGTCGGCGCGTAGACTTTCAAGGAGATAGGCAGCATGGAGAAAGATGGTCTTGCGGTAGCTGAGTCCCCTGATCTCGCTGCTTCGAGCCGGTATCAGCTCGATAAGAAGCTTCTTTTGCAGTGACTCCCGATCAGAGCTCTCGCCTCTGCGGAGAATAGGATTGAGGTCAATGTCACTCTCATCCTGCTCGCCGCGGTTCTCCGATACCAATGGTGGAGAGTAAACAGCCATGATGCGGAGGTGCTTGATATTTTGCTTCCCGCGGTCAGACGCCGGGCTGAACCCGTGCACAACGATATTGAACCAGGCATCGCGAAGCATGGAGCGAGTCTCATCGTCCGAGGAGCCGTCAAACGCCGTGGGATTGACAGACATGAAAGTGGCGAGGGGAGGAAGCAATTGAGCAATCTCGCGGGCAGCCAGCTCTACGTCCGACTCCTTGGCGTGGTGGCTCTGTTGCGCGTGAACATCGCCTTGCGAGATGATGCCATCGAGCAAATGTTCTAGGTAGATATCAAACAAGGGCGACTCTCTCTGCACATTGGCAGAGAGGTAATTCCGGGCCCCCATGATCTGACATGTTGTTAGCATGGCTGCCTTTACCTGCTCGGAGTTTTAGCGAACGTACAGCTTGCAATATACCCTGGTTGTTTTCCAGCACAGCGCTATGCGCAGCGACGGCATACCTCTTGAGAAGGTAGCGAAATTCGGACTGGCCGCCGCTGAGGGCTAGGGCAGCGGCGCCAGTGATGATCCGAGCATCAATAGGGCTACTTAACCTGACAATCTTCTGCGCAAGCATTGACTGGGCAAGACCCGTGATCTTCTCGTCTTTGCAGGCACCGGCAATCTCGCACACCGCCTGCACAACGTTGCCCTGGACGATCAACGATTCCTCCTCGCCGGATACCTGCAGTGAGATGGAACTGCCAGTCGATTGCCTGCCAGTGTAGACGTGAGTGCCATCATGGCCGTCGAGCCGTGAGTCGCCGTTTGTACCTTTTGTAACAGGCCGGTCGTCACCGGAACTCAGAACGTTGCCGAGCGTGTAGAGTGTGGTGATGACGGCATCCTTGGAGAGCATTCGCAGCACAAATGCGAGCGACTTGGACGCCACGGCAACGACCTGACTTGTGGCACCGCTTTGGACTATGAACCGAGGAAGAAGCCTGCTGACATTGATGGCATAGGAAGGCGATACCCTACAGAGCAGTGCCATGGACTTAAGGACTACCGTTGCGAGCTCTTCATCAGCCATGCCTATGGCATCTCCAAGGGCATCCTCAAGCCAAGCCATAAGGACTTCGCTGTCAGCAGCATCTCCATTCAAAGTGCATGCGTTGAGATAGCTGATCAAGGCGCATGCCTTGACGGAGAAGGCGAGTCTCTGCTTAGGCGGAGACAGACTGTCAAAATCGGCGCTCGACTCGAGGTAGTTCATCTGGTCAATGGCGACGGTAGCGTAGAACTCGACCGAGCGAAAGTCTGCCTCTGCACTACGGGCAGTCAAAGGCCGGCGCAGGCCATTCCCAGACATTATGACGTCGAGCACGTGCGATCCCCGCAGGGCGTCTTCCTCCGCGATTAAGAGCGATGTCGCAGCGACGAGCAACCTCATGAAGCTTCGCTGCAAAAGCATGGCGCCCAGAGGGCGGTCGATATCGTCGTAGCGGCGCACCCATCGTTTCCAGTCCTTGATAGGGCGGTCATGGGAGTGCGAATTACGGATGGTCGAGAAGGCAGCCTCGACGGCAACCAGAAACGGCTGGGAGAGGAGGTCCCGGACTCGAGTCACAAGCCCGAGACGACCGCCCGCCCGCCAGAAATCGGCCTGAGCACAGGCAGCATTCAGAAAGCCCAAGAGGGCGATAGCGATAGTGGCGGTCCGGATGGCATCCTCTACAGCCGCCGGATCATCGTCGTCAGCCCGGGAAACACTCTCTGTCGCATAGGCACAGGCATTGAGGAAGGCCGAGATGTTGTCGGATATGGTTTGTTGGACATCAGCATGACGGGCCCCTAGAGAGAGCAACGCAGCGGTAACGTGGAAGCTCAAAGACTCGGTTGGAGAGGGCTCAATCTTCCGGAAGAAAGGCGAAGGAGCAAATGCCTGGACGTGGGCGTCCATGAGATAGGGCACGAGATGACGGACTAGTTTCTGGGCACTCTGGGGAGTCTGCAGGCCGGGAGCTGCTTTGCAAAGAGCGATGAGGACCTCATACTCGCGGATGGTCTGGACACGTAGTACATGTCAGCAGAGGACAAATTCAGAAGCAAGGAGTCAGTCCCGTATCAAAAGCCGATCCCTTACCATGGGTATTCTGCCAACCTCGGGCTTGGGAAGCGAGGCAGCATGGCCGTTGACGGTAGCGGACAGGGGACCAGTTCGGTTTGGTGCAGCCTTACACAACCTGTCAAGATCGGACTTGTCGAACGACGTTGTGGAGTTCGTCGCAGCGAGAGCAGCAAGCCGCTGAAGGGCTTTTCGCCGAGTGTCGTGGGCCATAGTTTCTGTCGATGATGATCGGTCGCTTGCCGGAATAACGGTCACTGTTCAAGTGTGATGGAAAATGTACTGTATCTTACACGTAGCGTACAGCTCCCGTCGTCTCGGGCTCCCAGGGAGGGCGAGAGTGTTTGCCCAGGGAGCTCGATATATCGTACTCGGCGGCAATGGGAGCCGTCGTTGGGGAAATTCGAAAATGCGACATGCAGAGCGCAAAGCGCGTCACTGCGATGGTCTGCGATGTCCCAATGGTGTGGATGCTTGCGAAGACTTGGAAAAGCGCGAGGACCTTGTTGGTCCGCGCAAGATGCCGACCATAATTTAGTGTAGCGGAGTCTTTAATTAGCGAGCGAATAGCGGCCCTTGAGGCGCTACCGCTACAAGTTACCTACGCTGAGTAATCACAAGGGAGCTCCCCGAAGCTTGTGTCCTGCCGGTGCCTGAGCTCCCAGTCGTCAGCCTCAGCCCAGCGACTCACCCACCTACACTAGGCTGCAGGGCTGACGCGCCGAGGTTCCACCTTTCAACCTCGCAACACCATCTCTACAGCTTTGAAGGACCTAAGTTCATACAACGCTCATTGATTTGGATCACCTGCATCTCTTCTGCAACTAAACTTGAATCTTCTCCGGTGCAAGTCATCCGTTGAACAGCTTTCGGCGGGCGAGATCGACAAATATGGCTGCAATGTTTAGCCAGAACCCGCTCATGAATGGGCCCAACTACTCTTTCAACGACAGCCCCAGAACCAGCGCCCCCGAAGGTGCTCGAGAACATCGCTTCGACCCGTATGCTCTACCCGGTGCAAGCTGCGATGTTGTTTCTCATTCGTTATGTGCACGCGACTGACTGGTTTTTCCAGCTACACGGACAATGGCGGCTCGACCCTCGCAATTGCCGGCGCCGATTTCACCATCATGGCCGGCGACACCCGTCTAACTTCGGGCTACAGCATCAACTCTCGGCACCACCCGAAATTGTTTAAGATTGGCGGCACAACGGCGGATCAGAAGGATGCCACGATCGTCCTTTCGGTAGTGGGCTTTGCGGCCGATGGAGAGGCTCTCAAAGAACGGCTTGACGCCATCTGCAAGATGTACCGCTACCGCCACGGCAAGCCCATGAGCGTCAAGGCATGCGCGCAAAGACTCTCGACCATTCTATACCAGAAGCGCTTCTTCCCATACTATGCCTACGCGATCCTGGGCGGACTTGACGAGGAAGGCAAGGGCGCCGTCTATTCCTACGATCCCGTCGGGAGCTACGAGCGAGAGCAGTGCCGGGCTGGTGGTGCGGCTGCTAGCTTGATCATGCCCTTCCTGGACAACCAGGTCAACTTCAAGAACCAGTACATCCCAAACAGCGGCGAGGGTCACGCTCTCCAGGAGCGCGAACGGCGGCCGTTGTCACGGAATGAGGTTGAAGTTCTGGTCAAAGACGCCTTTGACGGAGCGGTGGAGCGGCATATTGAGGTCGGCGACGGTTTGCAGATGATGGTCATCACGAAGGACGGTATCGAGGAGATCTTGATGCCGCTCAAGAGGGACTAGATGGCGTACACACACAAGCAGCCCCAGTCTATTTGTACAAAACGCTTTGCCTGTTAGACTTGGATCATGGTGACATGAAGGGGAGGGAGGGAGATCAATTAGCCGTGAGTTGCTGTTCAAGCTGCCAATGGCCCAGGCACCCGAAGATGCCGTGCTCTCAAGAAGAACATCGAAATAGCCCAAGATTCATAGTGGATATGAGCACCGGGGTGTCTATATGTCATGCAACGTCCATTTACGACTCTTCCGGTCTCCAAGCTGTGCATTTGACCCAGAACAGAACGCAACGTCGGATATGCTTCCCTGCAGATATGCGTATGTGAGGGTGCGGACTGAAGCCCCTTGGAGCTCTGTAAACCAAGTTCAAGAGTCTAAGTAAGGTGGGCAACTTATGGGAGTTGAGATACCGGTAGTACCAACTACAAATAGCCGATTCCTCACTGCATAATACATGCTAGGCCGAGATCTATGAGCGTCAGGCACTGGGAACTCGATGCTTCCGTAGTTGCATCTCCGTCCCTACGAGACCCCGAATGTGCAGGCTTACATTAGAACCAAGAGGTGTTGTCACAGACATGTATAATCATATCGTGTCTTGGATTGCAAGAGCACCTCGGTGTAGGTATACATACTGGTATTCGAGGCACAAGAGAGCAGGGTCGACTGCAGAGTCGACTGCGTGTTCGATGACGTAATGAACTGCGAGCTCACAAACGCCAAAAGGCTGGCCCCACACACTTTCCTCTACCATGGAACAAACAGGAACAACCAGGAACCGCCAGGACAACCATGTCATTTGGGGTGTCTCCTCAATCCGAGCATCGGGAACTTGGAGACAGTAGAGCAGAACCTGTTATACAAGAGTAGCGCTGGCAAAAAGGGCGCTTCGTCATACAGGCATCACGGCTCATGAAAAACTGTTGTTACCTGCGACTACTGGCAGGAAAGAGGCGGCGACAACAGGAGTGCTTGGAGTTGTCAAGAGATGGATTGCCCAGCTAGGTAGCCATTGCTGGAGCTACCTACACTAAGTGTAGGGGTACGGGTTGGCTAACGTTTAGGGTATGAACAATTGGAAATCTCCGAGCAGCGCATGGCAGCAGGTAAGTAGCTGTCTTGGAGTCTGAAGTTAACATGCAGGAAGGAGACTCCCGGGCCAAGGTTAAGGTTGGTTGTTGCGAGGCATCCTGCTTCGCCGTATGCGGTGGCAAAACAGCCACTACCAGATGCCTATCTTTGCCTGATCCAGCACCCCAGCCTGCCGCTCCCGTAATCGCCTCATCCCATCTCATCGAAACGTCTGTACACGCACGGCACGGCATCAGTCGGCCCTCTCCTTAGGATTGGATCTGATAATGGGTTTCCGACAGTGTCGGCATCCGGCGTGTTCTGCATCCCATTGTCATATTCTCGGGGCTTCCCTCGTCCCGGTCGCTCCCAGAAGTAACAGTCAGCTTCCAAGTTTCTCTCGAAAGTCACGGGTCCTTTACACTTGTACTCTTCTTTGATAAGTCCCCTGCAGCAACGTTGCAAAACGGCCTAGCAGAAGCAGAGGCGTTGTCCTCCGCACTCATTCGATTTGCTCGGGTCGTTGACTCGATACCAGTCCCAGTCTCTCGTCCAACCAATGCCGAGCGGTGACGACAGGCCCCGGAGACTGCACGCCGCCCCCCGGTCTGAGTCTCCTCATCAGATGTGGTTCTAGACGCACACAATAACGAAAACCCCCATCGACACGCTAACATATCTGGCCCACCTGTCGCCTCCCTCCGTCAGCCGGGACGTCTAGCCCTACCCACGGTTTAGCCACCCCCCTAGACGCTCCGCTGTACGTTTCAACAACTGTCTCTCGTGCTATCGTACCGGAAAGCGAAGCTCGTGACGGTCAGGCAGGGCACACAAGTTACAGAGGAATCTGCCGCCGCCGACTATCTGAACGCAGCAGTCATACACATACACTCATCTAACGCTGTACATTTATCTGCCAGATCTGGGCAGGGTCACGCTCTGCCGGTTCCGGCTGCTGCATGGTCTATGTGTAGGAGCTCACGAGAGGTTTGCCCAGTAGCATTCTACATCCCAACTATCGCCACACTCTACACTCCGGAAGACCCAGCTGCTGTTCGCTCACCCCTTTCCTCGGCCGAAAGTTTCTTCCCCATCGACGCCGCCCCTTCCACTGCGGAACAGCCTGCCATTGCTGGCCGGGGGCGAAACAGCTCAGAGTATGCCACCTGCCCCGCCAGCTGCCGAACTCCAATCGTGGCAAAGGCCGGCCGTCTAGGTGTGAATCTGAGAGTCGCGCGCTTCCCCAGCTTTTCCTACCGTACCTGGGCTTGGTTCCCTCTTATCTGTTCCATGAGTCTCGAGGCTTTTTGCCGCTGTCAAGGTCGTCTCGTCTCGCAGGGGAGCTGAACTCTACCATTCACCGGAGATCATCCGTTTTCATCGGCCTTTCCAAAAAGCCCCCGTGCTAGCAAAATCGTACCCACTGGCGCGTTGGGCCCGTGTCCCTGCATCGGACATACAGACGGTACCGTCGCCGCCTCAAGAGGCCGAGGAAACAGACAGGAGCATCTTGGACCAGGCTACCAGGCATAGGTCTACGCTTCGAGCAGCCGACCAGGAGCAACTGCCATCCGATCCTCACGGATAGTGGGCACCGTCTCTCTGGCTGGGTTGTGCAGCCATCAGTGGCCCATGGGAGACAAACCACTCCAGTCCAGTGCTCCAACAGAGTTTCCTCAACAGGACGCTCCCGTAGCCGCTGGCTACCCTCCCCCGCTCTCACCACAGGCTTGGCGGCACCCCGAGCAACCGGCCGGCCCTCAGCATGCTTTTGCGTTTCAGTTCGACATGGCGCACCAGCAGAGAACGGGATCATTCGACTTGAGCAGCATGGCAAGCGCACTACCGCAAGTTCCGCAACCGCCTTTCCCGGTCCAACCCTATAGTCAAAGCCAACCCAGATACAATGTGCCCACGATGCAGTCCCCTGGAGTAGCCCCGATTTCTGTCTCTTCGTTTGGGGCTCCAAACTCCATGGGTCCCTACGCAGGCCAGCAGTATTACGTCCCGCAACACGTGCATATGGCGCAGTTTTACCCAGCTCCCTTGACCTCCCAGCCACCTGCCGCTATGCCTCCGAGAGCCGCTATGGGTTACTATCCAGCCTCAGTCCTCCCTAATCAGTCGCCTCATCTGGGAACCCATTACTACTACCCGGCAGCATCTCCGATCCCCGGACAGCCTCCTCATGTACAGGGACAAATTGGGCCGGGGCAATTCGTGCCACCGAATTTACATCAGCATCCGGCGCCGAGATCTAGGCAGTCACAGCCGAACAGTCAGGATGCGAACCCGGTAGTTGTGCCGGCTGGCCATCACGGGGATGGTAAGAACCGATATTCCGGAAATTCGGAGAGACGGGGAACTGATACCCACGCAGGCTCGGCCGAGAGTCGCCAGAATGTCGTCCGGGGACCCCCGAGGAAGCCACGACAAAGCGGTAAGTGCAAAATCTCAACCAGATCCCCGAGCCTATCCCGAGTAGCAGCCTAACAAGCCCGATTAGGTCACGCCATATGGATAGGGAATCTCCCTCCACAGACAGATTTAATGACCCTGGTTCAGCATGTTTGCAAGGAGGCGGACGGCTTGGAGTCGCTCTTTCTCATCTCCAAAAGCAATTGCGCCTTTGCCAACTTCAAAGACGAGCAGTCCTGCTCGGCGGCTCAGAAGAAATTACATGACTCCAAATTCATGACTGTCCGCTTAGTGAGCCGGTTACGAAAGAGCACTGTTGAGGGGCCGGCAGGTCTTACAGCTCCGACAGGGCCAGCGGCATCGTCGCCACAGGCGGGATCTACGCAGGAGCCGAGCATCGCAGGAAGTGACGAGACAGGCGAGAATGGAGTCACCGCGTCCACACCGGCTCCTAGCGCTCCTGAAACAAAGTCAGCAAGCACGCCGACCGACACCGGGCCGTTCCGGAAGGATCGTTTCTTTATCCTCAAAAGTCTAACAGTGGAAGATCTCGAGTTGAGTGTGCGGACAAGTCTTTGGGCTACGCAGTCGCACAACGAGGAGACGCTGAATTCGGCCTTCAAGGTAAGAAACACAGACTTCTTGTTTACCTCATTGAAAAGGAGCAGTATGAGCTCACCTATCTACTATAGACATCGGATAACGTGTACCTCGTATTTTCGGCGAACAAATCGGGCGAGTACTTTGGCTACGCGCGAATGGCTTCACCCATCAACGAGGATCCCGCAGCGGCCATCGAATTCGCACCGACAGCACAGTTGGCGAGCGACGTTGACCTACCCAAGGCGATACCTACCGAAGCGACGGAATATGCGCCCAAGGGCCGCATCATTGACGACTCAGCGCGTGGCACCATCTTCTGGGAGGCAGACCGCAACGACAAGGGGACTGATGGTGGACAGGAAGACGAGGGCTCCGGAGGGTCAGTGGGCGGGGACACGAGCAGCGTCCGGAGCGGCCAAGATAGTGGGGGTGCAGGCGGCGGTGCCGGGGAGACCAGCAGGGCGTGGGGTAAGCCGTTCCGGCTGGAGTGGCTGTCGACGGCTCGGCTTCCGTTCTATCGAACTCGGGGGTTGAGGAACCCCTGGAATTCAAACAGGGAGGTGAAAATTGCAAGGGATGGGACGGAGCTCGAGCCGTCGGTGGGGCGCAGGCTGATTGGGCTTTTCAACAGGGCAGCGCAAAGCCCGGCGTTGGGGATGGTGGTTCCGGGCTTGGGGGCCCAACAAGGTTTCCCCGCGGGAATCCGCGTCCCAATCCCAATGGCCGTCACGCCTGGCTTCCCTCCTCCTCCGGCTCATAGCTGATGGGTATGCATCAGGGTCCGAAAAGGTGGGGGTGACAGACAATTGTGCCCAGTCATATTGCATCGTTCTCATTGCCGTATCGAGACTACGGTTGAGTTTACAGGTCAGAGATGGGATTATAGAACAGCGTCGAATTACTGACCTGAATTGAGCTTCTGCTGGAAAGATTCTCATTGGCTAAAGCATACCTTTCTCTGTTGCGAATCCCCGCGTATGCCCCTCAGAGGGCCCTTCTCAAGTGGTGGCGATGGACGATGACGTCATTGATGCCAAGACACATATCTCGTCGATCTCACCACCGCGCAATCCACAACCCACGACGTTATCGTTGTTCCTCATCAGCAAACTGCTGTGATTGACGTGCATTGCTGCCTGCAAAGCGATTGAAGATGCTCGCGAATTCTAGCCTCTTCGATTTGAAGATTGTGTGGTTGATGGGCGTTTGCAAATGCAACAGCCTGCGCGCATACCGCGCGCTGTGTTTACTACCTGAAGCTTCTAGAGCTTTGCCGACGGTTCTGGTGGAAGGTTTGACAACATCGTGAACAAAGATGATCGTCAATCTTCATTCATCTCACCATCCAGCAACACCAAACAGTTGACTTCTCGCAGACTCGCCACCCTTCCAGAAACGTCGACAATACCATCGTACATTCCACAACATCCTCAATTCATCTTCGAACAATGTTCATGAAGCTTGTGGAAGATGCGGACGCTGCCTGGCTCTTCGAGCCTCATGGGTATATATTCGGGCTGAGGTGCAGGGCATCGCCGACCTCTCCTCTCCTCAGATCAGACATCAAAGCAAACAGCAAAGCAACTCACGACTAGTTGATGCAATCATACCGACCTCTCTCGCGAACGCTTGCACAAGTCTCGCGACTGCCTAAAGTCATCAAGCACAACAACACTCTTCGCCGAACTCTTACAACCACAGCTCCCAAAGCAATCTCGACTACCGCACCCAAAATGTCGTTCTTCCCGCGCGGTTTTTACAGCCCGGACACGAGCTTCACTCCGCTCTTCCGGCTGCTGGACGAGTTCGACAACTACACCAACGAGGTGCGCAACCAGGAGGGCGGCGGATCGCGCCACCGCCGGCACCAGATGCGCACCTTCAGCCCTAAGTTCGACGTCCGCGAGACGGACACGGCCTACGAGCTGCACGGCGAGCTGCCGGGCATCGACCGCGAAAACATCAACATTGAGTTCACCGACCCGCAGACCATTGTCATCCGCGGCCGCGTCGAGCGCGCCTACACCAGCGGCACTCCGCCTGCCGGGCTGGTTGAGGGCGGCACGCAGATGAGCGGCGCCATCACCGAGAAGGGCGAGGGTGCCGAGAACAACAACAACCACGCACGCAAGGCCTCGGTTGCGGACGAGAAGGCCGAGGAGCAGGCCCAGTCCAAGGAGGTGACTCAGCACAATGGCACGAACGGCGGCGCGCGCCAGCAGGAGGAGAAGTACAAGTACTGGGTCCAGGAGCGCTCCGTCGGCGAGTTTGCCCGCACCTTCAGCTTCCCGACCCGCGTCGACCAGGACGCCGTCTCGGCTAACCTCAACAATGGCGTCCTGAGCCTCATTGTTCCCAAGGCCAAGAGGCACGAGACGCGCCGCATCGCCATCAACTAAGTATGGGGTTCCATTGAGGAGGACTAGTTGGTCTGGTTTCTGGGATCATGGCATGGCATCATGAGGGACTTGGGAGGATCTGGAGTTTGGGGTTTCGCATGCATGGATCTGGCCGGTTCGGAAGCGTAGGCGCATTGGAGGTTAGCGCATTCGTTCTCTTTGAGGAACAGGAACAGTCTCTGCGACGGTGACGGTAGTTCATAGTCATCAGTCATTCCTTTCCCAAGAGCAATAATAAAAACATTATTAAAACAAATTCTGAACTGCGTGCCACAAACCGTAGCTGTGTAGTTCCTACCGTATCACTACATCGTAGACAGCCTGGCCCATCATACCTGAAAATGCATCACAAACTCTGTTGACCACAGACCCGTAGAGGAGTTGCAACGTCAATCGGCAGCAATGTACATGACTGCATACGATGTCAGAAACTTGAACAGAACAGGATGACCAAATACCGGTGAAAAGGTTACGGACCGTTATTCCCCCTGACGAATGCATCACCGTAACTCCGTCGCTTGACGCCGTTGACGTATTCTTCGGTCTTTTCCAGCGCAATGTTCATGTAGCCGTCCACCGACTGGAGCTCGCCTGTGTCCAGCGAGAAGACCGGGCTGTCAGTTAGCATGAAGATTGGAGCGGAAGAGAGAGGACAAACTTACCCTTGTAAACAACACCCGAGTTGAGCTTGACGGTCACGGGATTCCCAATGATCTCGCTCAGAAACCCAGACGGGTCCTTACCCTCACCCTGGGTGACTGTGCCGTTTTCCATGTCGTTCTAAGTTGAAAAGCGCGCTGAGGCAGAGAGCTGACTTTTTGTTTGATGCAGGCTGTGAGGTTGATGAAGGTGAAGGTGAAGGTGCCCAAGTTTGGCTTAGCGGGGTTCTGGTGATGATGGTCCCACAACCCGGAGCACCGCCGGTTTTGTCGCAGAACTCGGGTGTTCCCACTTCCCAGTCCCAAGCAAAACAAGTTCTATCACTACACTCCGAGAGGCACGGTTTACAGCACAAATTGACGACAATCAGAAACAAAGAACATGAATCGTGAGCTGTCTTCTGATAAGGGAGCCACGTAGCCACAACCTCACCCTCATCATCCCTGATTTTGGAACATGTTTAACAAGCACATCGGGCCCATGGCGCAACGGTAGCGCGTGTGACTCCAGATCACAAGGTTATCCGTTCAAATCGGGTTGGGCTCATATATTTTTCTCATTTTTTCCTGCATCTGGAAACCAAACTCTAAGGAAGATCTGTCAAATGTTTTGTTTGGGGGTGACCTTAACTTGCTTCACGTAGCTGACAAGTTTGTCGAGGAGGCAGAAGATCAAGCATTTGTCTGTTTGAGAGCATTTGGGGAAGTAGGTCTGCTACCAAACAAACCCCTTTTTGTTTGTTGTGGAGTCTCCAGGCAAGCATAGTGTAATGGCAGCATATCACTACTGAGCAGGGACCGAATCAGTATAAAAAGTATGTGATGAGTTCGCCTGAGAGTGTGAGGATTCTGAGGAGACATCAGGAGAAGAGGAGCGAGAATCATACGGGTTAGGGTTATATACTGACATTGTTGATGTACTCGTGCGAGGTCGCTACTGACAGAGATCAATCTTCCTCACATTCTTTCACACAATGCTAGGTTCTTCTTGCCAAGTTCAAGCACATCGACTGGCGCCAGCCCTACACCCTCGTCAAATTCTGCAAGTCTGCGTACGCAACACTCCTCTCAATCTTCCTCAAGGAGAACCCTTACTCTGCAACAAACTCGACAAGCTCGTGTATTTTCCTTTCAATATCCTTCTAACACCAGCAGCGATCCCAACTTTCAGTCGGTGCGGTTTTTGTTGCCGAACGGGATTGTGCGGTGCATTGGAGCATGCGCTCCAACAGAAAAATCAGGCGTCATGACCGGCATGGAGCAAGTCTACGCCTTCCCGAACGGCAGCTCGAAGGGGTTGTAGGAATGAAACCACGGACGCGGTACAAGCGAGCATTGGCTAAAGGCCCAAGACGAACAATGGCGTTGCCGGAAGCAAGAGGAATCATGATACCTGTAACCGAACCCGCTGGCGCCAAGCAGAACGGAACAGGCGCGTTTGGCGGGAGGATCCCGCCACCAACCAGCGAGAATACAGCCTTCCGGCTCACTCAGACGAGCGACCGCGAGCGAATACAAGACGATGAAGGCAGAAGATATCAGGCTGCTGAACGCGGCAAGCTTCTTAGCCGCGTACAGGCAGCCAGCTTGATGGTCTCCCGAATCACGACGGAAGAGCCGAGAGAAATTGCGGAGGGCCCTGATTAATCGTATCTGACAGGATCGCAAGACGATTTGCGTGGAGGACGGGCGTCCGGAAACAGGCGGGCGTACTTTGGTGCCGACCCCAGAGCATGCATAGGGTGTCCAAGGGGCACGAAATGACCAGAGCAGATTTTCTCCCAAACATCTTCTCCCACAGACCGGCGAGGGAGATGAGCTGGAGGCCGACGAGCCGGACTATTCTGCCGGCGTGCTCAACAAGAAAGCTGTCGTTTGAGCAAGGAAATTAAGTTGAGGGTCTTCATGGCCCAGGCCTGCTGGGGAGCAAGTCTGTGAGCTCCACGGCAAGGCTGAGAACCTCGACCGGAACCTGAAGCTCATTCACGACTGGGTCCCAGCGCTCTTCGAAAACCAGGATGACGACGAGGTTGACGAGCTTCGCCATGAGTTGGCTAATGTATATTGAATTGACGCAAAGACAGACCTTCTTATCAGCAACGGCATCTGCTACTATGCGAAGGGTAGGCTGGCCGATGATTCCCGTCCTTTATTCCCTGCGGGACCGCGGCGTTTGGGCACATTCATTGCTGTTTGGCAGGAAACAAGTGCTTGGTCGACTACGCCTGCTATCAAAGAGCGACGAATATGGAACGACGTATCTGGCGGCGTGCACCGACGAAAGCTACAATGTAGGATACAAACAAAGAGAATACCTAGATAAGAGAGCATAAGGTACTTGAAGGAGGAAGTTCAGCCCAGAAAGCAGCCGCTGATTTCCCTTTACATTACTAAAGCTTGGCCAACGAGATGTGAGTAAGGGGCTAGCTAAGACTACGGATACCGGTAGTCTAGCTCTTACGAACGCCTCGGCCTTAATCTCAGTACCGCCAATAGAGCTCCCGAAGCAGAGGATGAAGAAGAGGAGGGCGGAGTCAAGGCTGAAGATGGCCGTCGGAACAACAGGACTCAGTTTGAGTCTCGAGACCCAGTTTCACGAATATGCAAGATACACCCCAGTCCAACGAGGTTGACGTCGTTGACATTGCTCCTGGCGCTGTAAGTTCCGTCCGTTCTGACTCCAGAGCAATCTAGTTTGGTGCGAATTCTAACTGAGTTATAGACGCATTACATGTTCCTCTCGGAACGCTTCCACTTTCGATCATGGTCCTGCATGAACGAGGCAGGAACAAGCAGGACGTTCACCTACTTCTTCAGCATCTCCCTTGCCGTTATACATCGAATTCCAGCCGGACAAGGCTGCTGGAAATATAATCAAGGCCTTTTTCAGGAGGCCAACGCCGCCCGGCTCGCTACGCCAAGGCAAGCTTCGCGGTATCAAGAGCCCATCATCATGGATCACACCCCGCGCTCGGCCTAGAAGATCCTGGCCCCGCCGACGAAACAACCCACGCGCCCCAACAAGCGCAAGCTAGCAGACCAAACTGCGTCCCCAAACAAGCGATCTACGAGCGTTTCGGCCCTTCACTCGAGACGAGCATGTTTCCTGTGGTTGCCTCTGGCGCGAAGACTCTGGGCAGGGCTACTGGGCGCGGGACTGGGATTCAGGCGTTCTTTGATACGGAAGACATGGTGGAGTGAGCAATGGCCGCGTAGCGCTTACGGCAGGGCATTCTGGAGGATGGGCAGTGAATTCACTGGCACTGCGAGGAGGATTGAGGAAATGGGTTTGTAATCTTAGTTCTACAGCCATGCGGCTGCTTTTTTCTTTCAAATTTGGGGCACTTGTTGCGGGATCTCTCGCCTCCACGAGTCCACAGGTCAGGATACGCCATTCCAGGATGAGGCTTCCTTGTCTCAGCCTCAGGACACGTATGTGGCTGGCCAATCCGTAGTATATAGAGATCCCAGGAGTCCATCAGGACTCCCTTTCCTTCAATCAATCAATTATCATCTTACGTCTGGAGTACACACCTCACTTGTGTGATGTGGTGTGCCCTGGGCGTCGTGCCTCTTGAAGGTATCGTTCCTTGATATCGACCTTTGGATCACCAGCGAGATCCTTGTTGATCCACGAGGATCCCGCAACACCTTTGTTGTTACTACCAGTCGGTGGGCACCAAACAATGTAAGCTGAGCTAAGTGATCTGCACTGAATTACCACCCGGTTGCCCTCGGGTTGTTCAAAACATATTATTGTCTCTCATTATCCGGCCTCAATCCGGGTTTGAACTAACTTTGAAAAGCCCTATACAGTACAAGGCATATACAGCATTCACTAGGCTGTCACCCAAAGCACATAGCTACCCGTTAACACCATTCCATCATGGAAAATACCGGACGACAGTGGTCATCATAGTAACATAGCAGAGGAACAAGCACAAACTATAATTCACCCAACGTCCCTCCCTAGATATAAATATTGAATCTTCGCAGCACAAGGCAGTAAAGGCACCACATCCGGAAGGTCGGACACATAAGCATTAGCCGACAGGTAAATTATAGAGGATACTACATAGACCTCGGACTCCGAGCGAACTAGTACAAGTATGGAATCAATGAAGAAGGAGGCGGAAAGCATATAGAAAGCAGGAGCGTTCCTAACGTCCATGATCCGGGTAGGTACTGATTGACCTCAATCTTGGCGGCCTCATCTCTGTTACATTTCCCATCGCATCCCCTTTCCCATCTTGTGTCCCTAAGCTATTCCCACCGCGCACCTGACTCCAAAATGTTGTCCATCATCTACACCTTCCTTCTCCTCGGAAGGGTAACGGCAACACCGCCCCTCCCCCGCCTCCTCATCTCTCTAACCCCAATCTTCTCCACGCCAACGACAACATCCTCCACATCCGGACCCGAAATAACAGCCCTAAACGTAACGCTCGTCCTAACCGGCGCGCCGTATACATCCCCGCTCCTCTCGCACCTTCTCAACAATGGCGCAACAAGAACAATAAACGCAACCCTCTCCGCATCAGACTCGACCGGTCCGTTGTCACTTTCCACACATGTCGACAAGAACACCTCGAATGCAATTCAATTCTGGTCCGTACCATCTGGACGAAACATAGTCGGGGATATTACGGTGAGATTCCTCGCTGAAGTCCCACCCGGATTAGGGATCGGAAACGGGCCGAGGATAGATCTCCGTCGCGACCAGGGCGGGCTGATTGGGCTTGGGGAGGGTTTCCTACCCCGTCCGGCAGTTGACGAGGAGTGGGATGTTATTGTGAGATGGGAGAACACTGATGCGTATCCGAATGGGATCAGGGCGGTTTCTTCGCTCGGGGAGGGACACGAGGTTAGGGCGCAGGGACGGCCAGGACGGATTGTTGATAAAACGTATTTTGCGGTCCGGAGGTTGGGACGGTGGCCGCCTTGGGGGGAAGATGAGGGTGAGAGTCAGAGTCAGAGCGAGAATGAAGGGCCGTTCGCCATGTACTGGGTCCGGGAGGCACCACCATGGGATTTGGACCGTCTCGGTGAGCGGATCAAGATGCTGACCGCAGCCGTTCGCAATTTTTTCGGAGAAGGAAAGGACTCGTTCAGGATGTTTTGGCGCAGAGCGGCGCGGGGATACGGCGGCGCGGGCGGGTTCCGGTCGTTCATGATGGAGTTTACGAGTCTTGCGGGCGAGGAGCTGTCGATTGACGAATTGGAAAACCTGATCTCGCACGAGTCGGTACATGGCTACGCGTTGATGAACCCGGTCCGGCAGCAAGACGTTTGGTATCGCGAGGGCGTGGCGACGTACTACGCCGTCATGGCGCCCTTCCTAGCTGGCGTTGTGGATGGCGATTATTTTGTGCGGTGTATGAACAACAACGCGCAGGCATATTATACCGGCGGCACGACGGGCCTCAACTGGACATATGTTCTGCAGAATTACTGGACGAGCACACCCCTTGTCCGGACGTCGTATTTCAGGGGCTTCATATATCTCGCTCAGGTCCACGGGCTGGTCCAGCAGGCGACCGACGGGACCAAAGGTCTGGACGACGTCGTGCTCGCGCTCTATCAACGGTACAAAACTGACGCAGTGACCCAGGGCGAGCAATTCGTCGCTGCGGTTGCCGAGTACGTAGGAAACACAACCGCCGCGGCGAGTTTCGAGGACATGACGAGCGGTAAACTCGTCATTCCCGCCACGGACAGCTTCGCCAAGTACGGATTAAAACTGGTCAGACAGGACGCTGAGAAGTTGGAACTTGGGTTCTCTGAAGCGAGTTTTGGCGGAGTCATCACAGGCCTTGTAGCCGGGTCGAGAGCCGAGGAGGCGGGAATCAGGGAGGGCGACAAGGTTGTTCGGTTCTGGTCATTCTCGACGGCTGCTGATTCCCTCAATAACAAGATGAAGGTTGTGATAGAACGTGATGGCCAACAAAGTACCATCACGTACTCCCCTCGAAGCCGTAACAAGGTGGAATGTTATCAGTGGGTTCGCATGGGCGCGGCATAGCACAATGGACAAGCAGCAGACGCAACGGACCTGGGTTGTATTGGAAGTCGAAATCTATGTTTATATACATGGGAAAGTTTGTATTATCGTAAGCCTTGCTTCGATATGTCCGTACTAGTAATGTTGTTATTTGCGATGAGAACGACTCGGAGCTTGCCTCGATGGTAATGTATCGGTTAACAAGCCCCTGCCCAATACCATTGATAGGTACCTACTCATGTGCTGGGAGCAGAATCCATACCACTCTGGTGAGCCACGCACCTGAGTATACCGAAGGTACCTTATATATTCCCAATATAGTACCTCCTTACCAAGTTGAATAGTTTATTACGCTTAAGATACATAGCCAGATCAGGCTGATCAGCATCTTAACAACAGGACTTGGCGGTCGACGGTTTTTAACAACATACAATGATACACTACAAATTTTTCATGCCGAGAAGCAATTTGATTTGAAACCCTTCTTTCAGCCAGACGTTGTAGCCACACCCGTACATCAGGAGCTTCTTGAGTGGAAGAAGGGGCAATACGACCGGGAAGCCTAGGTACCTAAGGTTGAAGATGTGTCTAACAGCGCGATTGACCGCCTCATTATCAAGCGGCGGCTGTTATTCGACCTCTTTGTCTGGCGGTATCAACAGCATCTTGCTGGCTCACCCAACCCGTATCATATCCTCCTGCAGGTCGATGACAGGGGCGTCACTAGGAACCTGAACTCGCGTGTCATCCGGGTCCTCTCAGCCAGGCTGGATTAGCTTGCTGGCAAGTTCGAATAGCGTCCTTAGTCTATAGAAGGATACCTAGGTATTTAGCATTTTTAGTTCGTTACAAAGACCGTAGGAATGAAGGAAGAACAAGGACCACATCGAGATGCCGCCATGTTCACCGTCGTCCGTACCTTAACCTTGATCGATGAGTGATCAGAGTGAATCATGGAAGTCAATGTAGCCGCATGCGCCTGTGCTGAACGCTTAACCTGTCCCTGATGTGTGAATTGTGTATCACACCCCTGATATGGAGTCCCTACTAGCTGGCCCCTTGGACTGCTCTCACACGAACTGTCCCTCTCGCCGGGACTGTTCTCTGCTGATCCCCGGACTCTGATGCCGAGACCTGCCTTGCCCTGCCCCAACTTGACCTTTGGCCGCGTTGGTGAAAACACCATCTCTGCGACCTGAGTGGCCGTCGACGGTGACCCGCTGTCGTCGACGGGGAACCCGCCCACAGAAAGTCACGGAGAGAGAGCGCCCCTCGCCTCCAAAACTTTTGACTTTCCGTTGGATCTTCACCTCTCTTGTTCGACAGGTTTCTCTCTGCTCCACGATCAACCTTTCACTTGAGCGTTCTTTCTCAGCCACTTAGTGATCCAAACTAAAAGATCCGACACACGACAGAGATATGGATGGCCTCAGGTCTGCTGGCGGCGTCGAGGAGAATCGTGCCAGGGTTCCTCGCTCTCGACCTATTTCTGAGACGAAATATGCCAGGGCGGTTACCACTAAGCTCCAAGAATATGAAGACAAGGGCGACTTGAAGTCGGCCCCAATCAAGGAGCAGCACCTAGCGAACTTTGCTAGGTATTGTTATACTCGCCTCTATGCGGTCCCCGGCAAAAATCGAGACCGCTTGGTCAAGTGGTGCAACGAAAACGCGGACTCGATCAGGTCGTGGGGCGACCTGGGCGGTTTTTTGAACACGAAGGCGGAAGATGCTCTTTTGGGCATCCATAATCCTCCCAAGCCGAGCACCCCGCCTGAAGAGGCGGACCGCGACGGTCGCTCTGCTTCCCCCCCTGGCTCTGTCCTCGCCCCTGGCCCCGTCTCGGCTCCCGGCGCTGTCCTCCCCTCGGGGTTTGTCTTCCCCCCCGGCCTTGTCTTCCCTCCTAGTCCTACTCCCGGTCAGTATGAGCAGCTGGCTGTGAGCCCCAGCGAGGCCGACGAAATCAACCAGCAGCAGCAGGTAAGTGCCTATGATCGCGGCGAATGGGCCATGAGAATATCTCGATAGGATTTCTGACAACCCTTCCACAGGAACATGGTGCAGATCCTCAGCACTTTGGGGGATATGGCCCGACCACGGTGGAAACGCTCGAATTCCATCATAGCTCTCTTCACTCTGAGTTGGATCGGCTGAAACAGACCTTCGCCTACGACGGCCAAATGAAGTTGGCTTTCGAGATGACGATGGCCCCCCAAATTGCCGCAATGGTGAGCGAAGCTGCAAGGATGATGGCCAACTTCCACGTCGAAGCCCAGAACGGGCGATATGCCGCTGAGGGTCAAGCCCAAGGCCAGCAAGGTCCCGGATTTGGACCACCTCCGGAGTTTGGGCCCTCTGAGATCATAAACGATGGGGCAACTGGAGCGACGGGTGGGCAACTGTCTCAGGAACAGGTGCAGCCTATTCCTGGCGTGGACAACGTGGATTTTGAGTTTGAGTCTGTTCTTAAGTCTATGCTTCAATAAAAGACCCAAGTGCTCGGCCGGTCAGCCCACTAGTCCCACTCGTGATGAATCCCTAGTGCCTGACCTTGGTCATGGTCACGGCAGTATCTCATTTTCAAGAATAAAGTTGCCGACCGGGGCAACTTGATCTCCCTTTGTGGAGAGATGTCGTGTGGAAGCCGATACTAACTGACGATGATGAAGAGGGGAGTAACTCTGAGCACACTGGTGACGTTCATCACTGACATCGGGCCGCCAAAAAGTCAATGATCATCCCATTCCCCAAAGCCCTTTCTTGTTAGTGCGGTGAACCAGACATCAAAAGTTGCGGCCGACCTGTCAAGATAACCCAAACAAAAGCCTGCAAGGCATCACTGAACAAGAACACTGAGCGGGAGAAAGACTGGAATGGAATGGGATGATTAAGATTAAAACGGGGAATAAACGGCCTTCAAGCGCTTCCTTCAACCCAAAGAACCTTTACCCGCCGCGCTTCCCAAAACTAGTCATCTCGTACATGACAGCGGTGGACTTCTCGGCCGCCCCGCCGCCCTCGCTGCTCATGCCTAGCGTGTACGAGCTGCTGCTCTTCGGCTGGGGTCCCAATGTGTTCATGTCGCTGTGGTTGTCGTGGCCGAGCTAGGCGTGGCGCCTCTCTTGCTCTTGCTGCTGCTGCTGCTGCTGCTGCTGCTGCCGTTGCTTTTCTTGTTGTTGTTGGTAGGCACGGTGGTTGGCGCTGCCGCTGACGTTTTGGCTGTGGATCGAGTCGTGCACGCTCGTGCTCGCCACTTCGGTCGGCGTGTCGTACAATCCGCGCTTCTTGAACAGGTGGCGCATCATTGGGATCGACGCGGCCACGATGGTGCAGGCGGGCTCGACGAAGCCCCATAGGACGAGCGGTAGCGAGTTGTCTGGGCGGTTAAACTTGGTTAGTTGGGGCCCCTTTTGGCACTTGCTTTGCTGGCATGCTTGATCAAATAATACTCACAGCTAAAGTCGCTGTCGTACAGGAGGGGAATCGTGGTCATCTTAATGATACACGTAATGCCAGCACTAAGGAGGCAGTAATGGTTAGCAAAGTCGTGCCGCGGATGGCGGACGCGCCCAGGGGGATCTACAAGACACCCATGCTCATAGCAATCGCCGCCCCAATCTTCTCTCTGTTGTACATGTTGTATCTGAGCAGCAGCCTCCAGGGGAGTAAGGCAAGGGCGAAGTCGCAGAACGCGGAGCATGCTGTGACAGGTTCATGTCAGTTGGCTTGCCCGCCAGTGGTCAATGTAAGTGGGAGCCACCTACCTCCTGTGAACAAGCTGTAGTTGATGGTGACGCTGGTTGGCCAACACTCCCCCGGAAGCATGGCATTCCACGTCTTGGCTGGAGGATTGCACGAGACCCAGAAGAACAGCGCGCTCAAATAGTGCGTGACGTTCAGGAGAACAAGGAGACCCCAAATAAACCACTTCATCCAGCCATCAGTCAGCCTGAGCAGTGTTATGGCAAACGAAGTCTTGCTGCAGGCTACGGCAATGATAGAGGCGAAGCCGGATATGTTGCTCTGGATGCCATAGGTAATCAGATTCTCGACGGGAACCTGCTCAAAGTGCAGGCCGAAGCCGAGACGGACATTCGCCGTTGTGGCCCCGCAGCTGAGGAGGAGAAGAATCTTTCAAGATGACACATAATCAGTGTTGGAGCTCGGATAAACATCACGGAACGGATGCACACCCAGGCGACGATGATAAAATAGTCATCCCACCAAAGCTGGCGACGTCGGACGATCTTGCAGTAAAGTCGAAGACCAAGGAAGGCGGCCGAGAGGGCAGTCAAGGGCCACAAGACTGCGAGAATCGTGATCCCCCGCGGGTTGTCTGAGACAGGGATGTAAGTCATCGCGCCACGTCGGAGGACCACCATGGGCCGTGGGGACGAGAGGCAGCGTCGCGGACGGCGAGGTAGATACAGAGCAGATGAGGCATCCGTATCATGTCGACTCTCATCGACCTTTCGTCACGGTTGAAGTTGTCACACTCGACATTTCGTGTTTCGACGTTCCAGTCACGACTCACGATGGGACCCTGAACATAATGTAAAACATCCAACAGCAGGGGAGGGATGACAAGAGTTTATAAACGCTGGAGTAAAGATCGATCGCGGCCAGAATGTGACACCGATCTGGTGCCTGGTCTTGCCGTCTTGGAAATTGGCAAATCTCGTCGATCCAAGGCCCACCCGGCGGCTAGCTTTGCTCGCCTCGCGCATCTGCAGTGATGGCGCATCCAATTTGGGCCTAACGCCCTCTGTGACGCGTCCGCTCCCCGCAGGACGGGCTCAAATCCGAGCTTCCGCGCTTGGTCGGGTGGGCCTGCAAAGACGGGATTTGCTTGGACCTGCATGGTCGCACTGACCCCTGAGAGGAAGAATTGTTGCGCACAATGGGGCGTGACTCCACGAAACCCTGGTTTTTCCTGAGCAACAATCTCCATTTTCCCGCCCCGACAGTTCGGGTCGCAGTAGGGGATCAGGTCATCAAAACACCAGGCTGCAAGGGTGAGGTTACCTCGAAGGGTGGTATTGGCAGATCTCGTTTGCGATAAGATCCTCGTCCAGGGCTACCACGACCGACGACACGACATGGGGATCCTCACACATGCCAGTGTTGCCCCTCAGCTATCTGCCGGCAGAACATCACCTTAGCTCAGAACCAGCATCAATCCACCGTCTTTCAACGCTAATGGCTTCTCTTTCTTCGAGATCCAGGCCCCGATCCAGGAAACTTCAAACTTGGTGTCTGGTGTTTCGGGACTCGCAGCAATACGCGAGGGGAATCTGACCATATGTGCGAGATTAGGTATATCAAGTCGGCATGACCGAGATCATTACAACCCAATGCTTCACTCTTCCTAATTAAGGTAACCATGTGCTAAGTGGTTTCGTCCCAAGTGTGAAGATGAAAACCTAAGGGGCTGGATATGGCTAAGTACCTTCGCGTACCTACTAGGCATACTGGTAATCACCACCCAAGCTGAGTGAACCTTGGTAACGAAGGTGCCTCCCTCCCTCTGATCAAGCCCATCGATTTCAATTTCCCTTCCAGTTAAAAACCTTTAGTTTCCTTAAACCAGCGCTTTCGTTCGCCCGACTTTCGTTCGGCCATCTTCCTTTCGACCAACATTCTTTCACACATTACACTTGGTTCATGGATCGAAATTCGAGAATAACGACACTGCACTAACGAGATCCTTCCTTTCGGCGCCGAGAATTCGAACCGGTGTGTAAGGCTCTACCGCGAAAGAGCAGCTCGAATCAAACTTCAAGGAGGAAACCAAGAATGGAATTTTCAAACCAACTTCCCATCGAACTCATCGAAATCATTGTTGAGGGCCTTTGCCCTCACTGCACTCCGTTGCCACGAAGCCGCGCTTGGTACTTTCAGGGCCATCTTCACGATGGTGTCTGGTACGAAGAATTCCGTTGTGTTTCTGCGCTTGCTTCCCTCTGTGTGGCATCGAGAAAACTCAACATCGTAGCAACACGACACCTCTACCACAAACCTCTCTGCCGAGAATGGTGGCTACTCTCGCGGACTCTCATCGTTCGGCCAGACCTGGCTCGCTTCGTCAAGGCACTGCATCTTAGTCCGGAGCTTAGTCGTATGCCGTACGGATACGCAATACCGACGGAGGTTATCAAGTACTCCGAGCAACAGGGAGGACTGATGAGTGGACCGCTGAGGGATGGGAACGCCCACTCTAAAGCCTTCGGAATGGGGTGGGAAGAATTGCTCGGGCAGAACACCTCACAACCAGGTCCTTCACCTCCAAAGTTCCCACTGACAAAGTACTCAGTCAGTATATTGACCAGTCTCTGTCCGAACGTAGAGGTCTTTCACGGCAAACTTTACTACCAGTCCGCCTTCCTATTGTATCCTCCGCAAACCATACCACACTTGCGGACTGTCGTCCTCCAAGCAGCACGCACGGAGTCAATCATAGGCATAGCAACATTCACCAGCCTTGTCCAAACAGCACCAAATATCACCACTCTTGTGTTTCGATACGGGAGTGTGTCTTGGGAGTTGCCCTCGCCGTTGACGCTTGACAAGGTCACTCACCTGGACTTCCAGGCCTGTTCAATCGACGAGATCTCGCTAAGGCGCGTCCTTGCTGCGTGCCCAAATCTGGAGACGCTGGAGTTAGATATGATCGGCGCCGATGAACATAGCTTCCATGTGGAGCAAGTCACTCTGTATGAGGTCACACGCGCTCTGGTCAGGCGCGCACCGCCTAGCTTGAAATACGTTTGCCTTTATGGCGATGACAACAGAGTGTGGAAGGATGGTTTGGAAATGGACCGTCACATATCTACGCAGGACAAGATAAAGCAGGTTTTGGGAGAACGCGGGATCAACCTCGAGATTTGGGGGCCCGCTTTAGCTTGCCCGCATCACGACGAGCCTTCCGATTCGGATTACCACTTGCATCCCGATTCGGGTGACGACGAGCATCCCGAGTCGGATTAACTTGCTAGGCGGCGAGCTAATGGCCTATGATTCATACCGCCATGCCACGATACAGACCTCGCGGTCACCCGCCTGGACAGGTGCTAGTTCGCTAGCACTTCTTCCGCACAGCCTGATCTTCTCGAGCATGTGGTGTGCTGCTACTTCCAGCGGCGGCAAGGCTCAACCGACACTAAAACGAATCTGAGACGTTATATCATCCCGTATAACCCAGGAAATCGGACAGTGGATGGTTGAGAAAACGTTAAGTTTGGTGTGGAATTCGTGAGCAATAGAAGCACATCAAAACAGCCATCGTCTCTATCCTATCGCTATGGCCACGTTGCATTTCAAATATCTAGGAGAAAGTAGCAGGGAACTTCACATGTAATTGCCTTATCGGTGACCTAGGATCTTCGTAACCTTGATTGGGAATCACCGTTGACAGCATAACGGTATAGATGAACTGTCGTGATGTATTTCGCGATCATTGAAGTTCCCATCTTTCAACAAGAGGACTCAGCCCTTTGTTTCCCTCAAGACTCTGGAGACTTAAGCATGACCTATAGTAGCACCATCTTGATTGATGTAGGGGCTAAATAAAGTGTAGTTCATTTGTGTGATCTATAGGAAAATCAGTGGAGCGAGAAGTTGAGGCACTTTAGGTGGACAACTTCCAACTGCTATATATAAGCCCCCTTTGTACTCCCTCGTAGTTATACAAACAAATTGCTAGCCCTAAGCTTTCCATTCATGCTAGAGCCAACTACGGTGGCTATATATGTAAAGCGCCATTTGATCTATCGACGATGTCTTTCCACAACATAGTTCCACACAGCAGCCCTCACTCGATTCATGTTGATTGCTGGCTCGAATGACTCTGACACGGGTGCTGGACATCCTGTGCGCGCCATAACCGTCTACCAGGTGGATTCTCATACCTACTTGAACCAGCCTAGGCGGGTTCGCAAAGTTTCTATGCGGTTCGATTGATGATGCTATCTCATCTTGGCCACGTTACCAGTGTCATGACTGAATGGAGTTTTCCTGACACCAATCATACGGTAGCAAATGACAACAAACGAGCAAACGTATGTGGTCGACCGGCAGCGGGCTGTGATGGCAAGGCTAAGTATATACTGTAGGTACCAGTCTTGATTCTTGAGGTCTATCTAACCACAGATAGAATTTCGAGAATCGAGTGGGTGGGCTTGGAAGCCGTGATGTGATGTTGGTGTTGTCGACTTCTTTAGAAGGCATATCGCAGTACCAAGCAATATAGTTCAACTACCGGGAACTGGAGCAGGCGGGACATACTGACCCCAAGATGGTCTGCAATCAATCCGATTATAGCTATACCGTACTCACCCGTATCGGATCGTAAGTAAGAAGAATCTTCTCGCTTCCGATTTACACCTTACTAGGGGCTGCCTACAATTATAGAGGGTTCTATGGACTTGTAGTTGCTTGTTGGAGTCCGCGTTGTCAAGCTGGTGGGTGATTTTGGGTTGGCAGTGAGGTTGAGGCTCTCGAGGAACATTCATGGGATAAGAACTTCTCTTGGATAGTTATGCCTTTTGAGGAACAATAGAAGCCTGCTAGATTCAGTGGAGGTTATTGGGCAATTCATGCGCTTCTATCAGGTATCACTGGTGTCGCAATATAAGCCTGGGTTTCCTAGAATGCCATCAAGCGGACGTGATGGGTGTCGTCATCGCCATGGCCTTGCGCAATCTGCGAACAAGAAGGCATTGACGGCCTGGAGAGTACGGAGGTCTGGGAAACCCATCTGGGTATAGTTGGCTGAATAGGCGAGCTGCATATTAAAGAGCTCATTCACTTGAAAGTTGAACGATTGCTAACGTTAATAATGGCCGACTTGGAAACAAATCGGTCAATCTGGAGTCACATGCTGGTTTTGAGTCTCAGGTAGCGTTTGTTGTGAGGGTTGAATCCTAAATAAAATCGAGTTCCATATGTACTGTATTTGTACTGTATCCGTACTGTGAGACGTACAGGTAAAATACAGTAGCGACATGAGCTAGTACTCTACAGTACATTGCAGTACCTGTATGCTCAGTACAATGCTCTGTATCCGTAATTCAGGTAGTTCCTAATCACTGCTTCATCCCCCGGCATCCCACTCCAAGTCCAAAGATACACGTCCGAAATATGGTGTGTATTGTGTATACTTCGTGCATACCGTACAAATTCTCCGGATCCGTACAAGTAATTACTCGCGTCAAGGGACGAGCGGAAGTATCCATTCATTTAATTGTACTTTGTACTTCGTACTTTACACGATATGACAAGGATGCTTAGACTGGCGATGGAACTACGTTCGGATGATTGATGCACATGTTGATGACGGAGGCAAGACGGTGGAAGTCATATCACTTGTTGAATCAAATGCCACATCGCCATTTTGTCACTCTTGGGGTTCTAGTAATAAGGGATGGAGATTGGAGGTGATGGTGAGAGTTGTGCTGCGCCCTGTGTGCAATAAGGTACAAATACTCCGTACTTACCAGTACATCCCAAGTCGCGCGAATGCCGGTTTTAGAATCGTCGCAGAAAAGCACCCTCGATCGATTCGCGTCGCACTGTAGAGTGGAGACGGCTATCAGTGTCTTCCCCCGTTTGTCAATTTCGAACGCCAGATTCTCACCACGCACCTTGCCATTCCAAGTCTATCAAACACGTCTTCCCAATACACAACTCGCCCTCGATTGCTGCTCTTCTCTATTCATTACCTATGTCTTGGCACCGATTCTTCTGTGCTTTTCTCGACGAGCCAAGGCCGTTTAACTAAACCACGGTGCCAGTTTCAGCTGCGCCTTCTGAAGGGAGGACTTCTCACGAGTCTGCCCTGCCCTGGCGCATACATATCCGGTCTCAACAAATCGGCCTGCAGGCAACGCACGTCGGCGGACCCAACCTTCCAACATGTACAAATTCCTTGCTTCATCGCCTATGACGTCCTTGCCGTGACTCGGCTAAGAGCAAAAGCCCATCCAGTGTAGTTACCTTACATAGCACAATTCTGCGACAGTTTGCCATCCAGTGCTCAACACCCACGTCAGGTAAGCTTCCAGTTTGTTGTTATGCGAACTTGAAGGCAGCCCCAGCGCCCAGTGCCCAGCTCCTGCCCCTCCTCCCCTCAATCAAGCCCTTCTGGATCAGCTCCCGCCGTCGGTCCGCACCAGGCCCAGCCAGCCCGCGCCCGAGACAGGCCCAGGTTACCTTCGACAATCATACAGACATCCAGCCTACGACTCTATTTGACCCTGGATTTTGCGACTGCGAATCCGCATCCTCCTAGCCGCTTGCGTGCTGGAGATCCCCACCTTCGCGCTTCGCTTTAACCTAGATTCGGCATGGGTAAGCCGGGCTATGAGGGTTGCACTCCCACTTCCTGAGGCAGACACTGGCAAAACGAGCATCCAGCCACCACTCCTTCCTCATCGATTGTCGACAGCCAAAGACGAGGCCCAGTCGAGAAGCGCGCATCCTCATCGCGACAGAGCCACCCCAGCCTTTCCCCTTGCCGACGACCCGCTCCCCGACGTCGAATCAAACTGTTGTGCATATTAACCTTGCCACGACCCGATGCTCTGGGCACCAAATTCGCTAACAGAGCCATCGCCGTAGGCCTTGACGAATCTCCCCCGGTCGACAGCGCCGCACTCTCGCCCGCCCCAAAACCCTGACCGACATCGTTGCCGCCGGGACTGCCACGCGTGCACCATCACTATCGCCAGGCCCGTCTTGTCTGCTTAGCTGTCGATTTCTCACTCGCGCATAATGAACGGAGCGCAAATCACAAAGGAGGCAATGGCGCAAAAGCCATCGCAAGGCTCGACGACATCACAGGGTGCGTCCGCCAACGGCAACTCGGCACTGAACAAGAAGAGGAAGAAGGACGGCTTGAAGCCTATCATTACGACCGAGGGCCCCGGGTACGTGCATCTGCGCTTTTTTCTTGCTCCACTGCATGATCGATTCGTGCCATCCTCTTCTTTGTTTCTAGAATGTGTTTGCATCCCATCCCGCCGCCTCAGCTTGTGTGCGCGATGTGTCGCCGCCTGGGCGTTGCAAACACCTTGCGCTGCGGTTTTTCTCGAGAGATGGCGGGGTGCGACAAGGGGGTCATAGGCCCATGGACCCATGGAGGGGAAATGGCAGCGTCCATGCGGTGCTGCGGCATTGCCTACGCAGCACTGGTCCCAAGGGGACTGATCCACGAATACAAGGTATCTTTTGTTTTGGCTCTAGTGAGCTGCGGCGTTGCCCATCGTCGCACCGCCCCCCAAATCCCCTCCCTCTTTCTTACCGCTTCTCAACTCCTCCCACTACGTGTAGAAGAGGCAGAGTGATCACCCAAGCCTGTCAAAGCAACCTCAGCATCATCTAGCTTATTTTCGCGTTGGTCCCTATTGCACCCGTCCAGTTGGTCTCCAAGATGAAGACCATGTTAAAGACAAGGTCTCCTCCGCTTTTCACTCTAATTACCATTTCTGCATACACTACACTTTGCGGTACTTGTTACTGTTTGGGTCAGCCGAAAGTTCGGCACTGTGCGCAACATTACTACTAGCCTGCCTAACATGCCCGCGCCGCCGCCCCGCCACCATCTCTGCCTCGTTGCAATGCCGTTTAGAGATCGGGCGATTGCGTCGGCTCGAAGCGCTGCTATCTAGCAAACCTTCTGCTTACACATTGATTTACAGGGCCGCTCATCTCGCCCAAGTCATGACACATTCGCCGACATCGTCTTCCTCACCTGAGGACCCCGCCGAGAACACTGCCGACGAGGAAGATTCTGAAGATTATTGCAAAGGAGGATATCACCCAGTCACGATTGGGGAAAAGTTTAAGGACGGCAAATACACCGTTGTGCGGAAGTTGGGTTGGGGTCATTTTTCAACCGTGTGGCTATCAAGGGACAACACGACTGGCAAACATGTGGCGCTCAAGGTCGTACGGTCAGCGGCACACTATACGGAAACCGCCGTCGATGAGATCAAGCTTCTCAACAAGATTGTCCAAGCAAACCCGAACCATCCCGGTCGCAAGCATGTCGTGAGCTTGCTAGATTCGTTCGAACACAAAGGCCCAAACGGCACCCACGTATGTATGGTGTTCGAGGTCCTGGGCGAGAATCTTTTGGGCTTGATCAAAAAGTGGAATCACAGGGGTATCCCGATGCCGCTCGTCAAGCAGATCACAAAGCAGGTGCTGCTGGGCCTCGATTATTTGCACCGGGAATGTGGAATCATCCACACGGATCTCAAGCCAGAGAATGTGCTTATCGAGATCGGCGACGTTGAGCAGATCGTGAAGAAGGTGGTAAAGAACGAACCCAACGATAAGGAAAACAACAGGAACGGCCGTCGCAGGCGTAGGACGCTCATCACAGGCAGTCAGCCCTTGCCGTCACCGCTCAACGCAAGTTTTAGCTCTGCGTCGCTATTTCCATCGCCCGGTTCGCACAGCCTCGGCCAGATGCTGCATGAAGGTGAGCTGAGACGCCTCGCTGCCGAGGCCACGCTGGCGCTTGCTGACTATTGCCGAGCAGGTCCCTTATCCAAAGAACCGTCGCCGAGACCCGACAAAGACAGTGGGGAGGACAGCCAAAAACAGCGGGAAAAGACGGCTGATATTCTCACGAAGGAAGTTTCGGGCATCTCGCTAGACAAGTCTGCTACCCCTCTGTCGACAACAGGCGAGAAGCGCAAGGCCGAGGATATGCAAGGCTTTGACATCATCAGCGTCAAGATCGCCGATCTCGGGAACGCGTGCTGGGTCAACCACCACTTTACCAACGACATCCAAACGCGCCAGTACCGCTCTCCCGAGGTGATTCTAGGTGCCAGATGGGGAGCAAGCACAGACGTATGGAGCATGGCCGCCATGGTATGCAGTCATCGCCCCCTCAGGTTTGCTGGCCTTCGGGACTAACATAACACAGGTATTCGAGCTGATTACAGGCGATTATCTCTTTGACCCCCAGTCCGGCACAAAGTACGGAAAAGACGACGACCACATCGCCCAGATCATCGAGCTGCTCGGACCGTTTCCCAAGTCGTTGTGTTTGTCGGGCAAGTGGTCGCAGGAGATCTTCAATAGAAAGGGAGAGCTGCGGAATATCCATCGGCTGCGGCATTGGGCTCTCCCGGATGTCTTGCGGGAGAAGTACCATTTCAAGGAGGATGAAGCCAAGCGCATCTCTGATTTCCTCATCCCCATGCTGGAGCTCGTGCCCGAGAAGCGGGCGAATGCAGGCGGCATGGCGAGCCACGTTTGGTTGGATGACACGCCGGGCATGAAGGGTATAAAGATTGATGGGGTTGAAGTCGGGAGTCGCGGGGAAGGCATAGACGGCTGGGCAAGTGAAGTAAGAAAGCGGTAGACGTGCTTTGGCTTGGATTATCTGGCTCCGGACCTGTTGGCCACTCTAATCCCCTGATCGACACCGGCGAGCCGTGATAAGAAGAATCACCTTTGTTCGGAAATCGGATGGTTTTGAAGTCAGACTTGGCCCCTATCAGCTGGGTTATGCTGCACTTCTGGGTTCGCCTTGCCGGCTGCTATTCGGCTCGGGGATTTCAGGGCCCCCTTTCACCCGCGTATGATGATCTAAACACGACGAGCTTTATATTCATTCCCTCAGGATTTCCCCCCAGCTTCTTGCTGCTGCTGATTATGGGGCTCTTCTGCGTACTTGATTCCTACTCTTTGTTTCTATACACGATCTCCTAACCATATGTTCTTTCTTTGCACAGTACTATCTCGATTCCACCCCTTTCAACATCCTTTATAAAGACGAACTGTTGCAAGAAGATTCCTACTGGATGTTTGGCTTCCCTGCCTCAGGTGGCTGCCGTGGTTACGGATGATGACGGAGTAGATGAATGAATACGTTATACGTTATCCATATTCCAGCGAAGTTTTACATCTTCACTGTTTGCGCTGTCCTTCCTAATTGCTGCGTTCCCTGTTTTTCAGTCCCATCCTGTACCTCGCGATTATGACGGGGAAGACGAAACTTGGGTGGGTTATCATTAGTTTTGGCCCTCTTGTGTTGTCGCCAGATCTGCTGTTTTTACCCTGAACGGGATATGATACAACCCAATGTGCCACGAGAAAATGGCGTATACCTTACGACTCTGACAGCTACAAGTAGTAGTCTTTGGTGTGCCTTCTCCTCTCTCTACCTCTTCTTCATTCGGCTTCCTTTTCATCAACTTTTTCTTACGTTGCATTTGCTTGCAGACTATTATTTGTTGGTTGGCATGATTTCTCTCACAACACCATGGAAGCGGCAGCGCTGGAGACTTGTTTAGAGGAAGAGCGGGTAATTAAAAGTGTCTTGCATGTTTATAAGTCAACTCCTGCCCCTGGACACTACCACCGTGGGACACCTTCCCTGCGCTGTCCCGGAAAGGAATCAGACGATCCAGACCTCATGCTAAGCTATGCGTAAGGGCAATCTCTCGCACCACTCAGGAGCAAATCATCACTACCAGAGCTTGGTCAAATTGGCCCTGTATCTGCCACTCTGTTTTCCCGATCGTGCTACTCAGCCTATGGTGAATGCCCAAAAGAACCAAGTCACGCAGCGTCCCAAATCACGCGACAGTCGTCAAATCCCATTACCCTCCGCATGCCCGTTCGTCCCAACCAAGGGAATTGAAGTAAGATACTTTCGTTAGGACGACCTTGCGCTAAGGTAGCTCAGCTACCTGGAATAGGCGAAGGCCAGTCCATCTGAAAACCCATTTAGCGCTTCCCTGCCTTACCCTTCTGCGTCATCCTCCGGAAGGCTTCCATGCCACCGGTTCCAATGGGCCGGTGATCAGCGCGGCGGGAGGCATCGAAAGTGCTCCGCGGGGCAATCGTGTAGCTCGCTGGGAGACCGGCCGGCTGAGCGCGGTTCTTCTTGGTCTCGGGGGCAAGCAGGCGCTCTCGCTCAAGCTCGAAGCGAGTCTTGCCGGCGGGCCGTTGGGTAAGCGTGATCTGCGAGCCGCTTACCGCCGCTTCCTGACGCTGAGCCATCTTTGCGGCGCTATGGTTGGGGGAAAAAAAAGACAGGTTAGCGTCTGTGTCTTGCCTGCGTTCAAATGATTGGGAACAAATTCACATACACAAAGTCAAAATCACGCGTTTCAATTTGGCGCTTCTTGTAGTCGTCCGTCCGCTTGAGGATTGGCCGGCTCCACTCTCCCACAAGGCGCTCGGCGATGCGCTTGATGCTGGCCTCAGGTCGCTTGCTTTTGGTATAGAAGAAGACGACTTTGCCTATCCCACTGCTGAGGAGTACGTCTTTGTTGATTGGCAGTTTTGCGAGCGCATTGAAAATGTCGCGCTGGATGTTGTACGCTGGGAGGCTCCCGTCATTAAGGGGCTCAAGCAGGTATTTGACGGACTGAAGGAAGTTTGTCTCAGGGTCGAGAACAGCATCTTGGACGGAGGTCCGGTTGAGGAGCGCTGTGACTTGGGGAAGGAGCTTGAGCTTGTGTGTCGCAGCCATATGCTTGTCGCGGGCTTCGTTATCTGCCACACAGGCCTTCTCAATTGCCACCTTGAGATTCGCGATTTGGTCATCGAGTGCTTCCTCGAGGTCCTGAAAGTTGTCAGTTAGGGACATCCCATTATTGGAATCGCGTCGGCACGTACAATCTCGTCCTTCTTGCGCCTTCGCTTAGTAGGATTCTTTAGGGCATTGTCCATGGCTCGTTGGATTGCCCGACGGCGCCGCTCTTCCGGTGTCAAATTCTCCTCAACTACCTGTTCCTCTTCCTCTTCGGCCGCCTTCCTCGCAACGCGCTCGCTATCCGTAGCACGTGTTTTCCGTGGTCGACCCTCTAGATCCCCGACGTCACCAACATCGTCGTCATTCGCCCTCGCTCGCTTCTTCGGTCTGCGGCCCTCCTTTGGCTTCTTTGTCGTCTCGCCATCTGTCCGCTTTCTCTTGGCTGCTTTCAAGGTTTTCACGACATTCTCGTCGATTTCCACGGGTTTCTCTTCGAGGGTTGGATCATAGTCCTCGAACTGCTCTTCGTCGATTTCTGAAAGGAGGTCGGAGTCTTTGTCGGAACCAGCATCACCGCCGGCGCCGCCCTCCTGAATATTATCCGGGCTTTCGTCTTCGCGATGCTGGGTAGCCTCACCGGGCGAACCCGCAGGCGAATCGGCAGCGGACATGGCGATTTTTGTTTTGGTTGCTCGAAAGAAAACGCAAGGCAAGAAATCCAGACCCAAGGTACTCTTTAGCAGAGGAATTCTAGTATTCCTGGCTGGTTGTTGGATCGTGGTTCAATTCAAAACGTGTTGGAGATGATAAATGCTCCTTTGTTGCTAACGGTTCCTTTCAGAAGGCTGCATCGGGGAGCAGTCAAAGTACTCCGTACTGGGCCTGTGCAATGAGATTAGCCGCAGATGACCCATGGACATCGTTCCTTCGTATGTAATGTAACTAATGCCTTGTATGAGTGTTCTATGCAATACACGTTACAATATACGCTCACGGTATTTACAGGCGGGGTGACTGCAGCCTTGGCGACTGTACATGGAAGTGGTGCATGGACCCGCCCCTTGTACTCCGTATGGAAGTTCAAATCCAGAAAACTTCCGTCCCGTGTTTACATTGCTTCGGGGTGGTTGCACCGACCACGCAACTCTGCGCACCTTCGACATTACTACGCCGGAGTGAAAAGGCGACAACAACCCGCCACTATCATCACCTATTGTATTTCTCCCTCAGTTAGCTTCGAATTGCACCAGCAGTACTTTTTGCGCCATGGAGCGTCGGGGTTTCGAGGCGCCCATGGATTGGGAATACCAATACCAACGGCCGGTTGATCACACCTCTAGTCCTTTTGCGAAATTCTCTCAGAAACAGCCAGCGGGTAAGTTTTTGTCGTCGGCAATCTACTTTAACATTCAGAGACGGATCTTGCTCGGGATCTATTCAGTGCCCGGCGAACACAGCTTACGAGTGATGGATCCGACTGACCGCGCACGGCTTCCTCTAGCAACCTTTGATTCGCCTTCGAAACCCGACCGAGGCAGCGCAAACCTGTTTGCTGCTGCTATGAGCTCGCCGCTCAAGTCGCAAGAATTTCGACCGCCGCAATCGTCGCTCTTTAACCCTCATCTGCAGAGCAAGCCATTAGCAGCGCCATTCCGGAACCCCTCATTCATAACACCGCAGAAGCATGCCAGTGAAATCACATTCTCCCCTGCCGAATCCAGCCCTGCCATGACCGATACATCAGAGATGCCGGCCGAGACACCCGAGGTTGACCGAGAAGAAGCGGACCTAGGGAAGATGAGCCTCCCGTCGTCCCCCACCAAGTCCCTCTTTGGCAAGACCGTGCTGCGAAATCATGCGTCTGGAAGAGGCGAGATTCCAAGGGGAAGCCGAGACAAGGTCCGGAAACGAAAGCGGTTGCAAAGCGACAGAGATGTTGGTAGCGCCCGGTCCCGGCTCGCCCTTGACTCCGGCGAGTCCGACAGCGATTGGCGAGAGTCGCAGGGGCCAAAGGTTGGCTCCAAGAAGGGAACTGGCAGGCAAGGGCCTCAACGTAGCTGGTTCGGTAACTTTCTCTCCGCCGTCAGCGACCACCCGAGTGCCCCGGCTATCTTGTCCAAATGGTTGCAACTGGGAATCAATTTCATCCTCGTCGGCATTGTTCTCTTCGGAATTTTTGGTATCGTGGCTCAGATACGCTCCGACTTGGCCCACGCAAACGAGAAAGCTCGGTCTTTAATTCTTGCCGAGATGGCGCTATGCAGCGATAACTACATAAAGAACAATTGCTCGCCTAAATCAGCTCGAGCGCCTGCCCTTGACAAGTCTTGTAACGACTGGGAGATGTGCATGAACCAGGACTCGTCAGCCGTCATGAAGGTCCAGGTCTCGGTACGAAATGTCGCCGAGATTCTCAACGAGTTTGTCGGTGTCTTGACAATCAAAACCTGGGTATGTCACGTCCGCCTAGCTTCTGCCATCCTACCCCATATGCTAACAAGGTACCACAGGCCTTCATCATGTCGCTTTTCCTGGTGGCGGTCGTCGCTAGCAACGTCGGCTTTGGCTTCCTCCGGGAATCCGCGCTCCCTCATCCTGCGCAGTCGGCAGGACCTTTGCACTCCCCTCCAGCGGTGACCCCAATGCTTGGATCGGCAGGGAGCTATCACCAACCGACTTTTATGTTGGCGCCTTTCACGCCTCAACACATGCACAAGAAGTACTTCGCAAACGATGCGACGGATACGGACAATTCGCCTGATATCCAATCGATTATGCCGCCGCCGACGCCCTCGCTCAGGAGGAGCCCCAGCAAAGGCGACAGGAGCTGGAGCCCCTCAAAGGGCTCTAGGGGCAGGAGTTCTGGCTATTAACTCATTCCCAGCTGGCTCATGTATTGGATCAGTCCAGTCCTACGGCGTCACCGCTGTAGCTGTATCATTATGTTCGTGTACAGTACCTTCGGATCGGTTTGTGCATTGAATGGCTTGGAGGTGGGATGCGTGACTTGGAGTTGGGCTGATACTCATCTATGTATGTACTTGCGGCACTTGAAGGGTTTAGTCACACAAGACAGATGCCGTATAGATATTTCAACTACCTGACTCCCAGTCCCACGGGCCGTCGTGTTGTCTCATACGGTTTTGCTCAGTGAAATCTTCAGAGGCGCTCGCCTGGCTACACGCGTATCACTATACAGCTGCACAATGCCAATCCCTAGGGAGGGAAGCGAACGATAAGACGGAAATGCCTCAGGGTCGCTCCTTAGCCCCTCAGTTCTATTGTTCTGGAACATTCGCAAACCGGACCTCTGGCTTGGCGCATCCCCTCATGGTGAGTGGATGGGCGGCAAGAACCGTTAGGTTAGCTCCAAAGGAGTATCGCAAAGGTATGCGTACCCGTACATACGAAGACGATAATGCACTAGTGATTTTACCGGTAGTTCCTGGAGCCGACCGCGTGAAGGGGGCGGGACTGTTAGGATGAAGACAACAATCGAAAGACTCCTGATCAATCGCATGCAGCGGGCCGCAGAAGATCAATGTAGAAGGCCATCAACTTATTGATAGCGGGCAGTACGATCCAGTATTGATTGGATGATGCATGCTGCAACCAGAGGTACACTGGCTCGAGGGAATTACCTATGTGAGATTCTCATGCCATGCAGAAGGAACAGATTGCGAGACCCGGAGTGCCGATGACTACCCTATCCTCAGGACCCTGTGCCTGTCCAGTGCCAGCCCGAGATTTCCGATCAAGCAATCTGGTGGAGCCGCGATTGTGCAACTTTACATTTTCCTGGGATCAGGGCAATTTTGTGACATCATTTGGACGTCCACGGAGCGGGGTTGTGGTGTCGATCAGAGCTTGCTGTAATGTTATAACGGTCTGAGCAGGGTTATGCTGCATCTTATCAATATCTTATATATAACTTGGATCATTCTGCACCAAGAGGAGACAACGTTTTTCGCAAGCCAGTTTGTTGAGCGTTAAGAATCGGCAGGAGCTTTGTATAAGATCAAACTTTTGCCCCAGCGATATGGTCCTAGCTCCCGGCGATGGGCCGTTTTTCCTATCGGGGTGGGGCACTTTGTTTTTCAATCTCTGCTCTAGCCAATCCCGGCCGCCAACCCTCGACGCGGTTCCAAAATCACCACGGTTCTAGAACCATCACGCAGCGGAAACTGCCAGCCCTCAAATTACACGACAACAAACCGAAACGTTGACCAAAAACTGACCAAACCTGATTCGGCTTTCAGAGGTACCTGAGTCCATTCGATGTGCTTCGCGTTTCTTCTCAGTTCGACGCCCCTGCGTTTAACTTCTCAACACTTCGATCCAGTGGGTTAGTACCTTTTCTGTAAATCGCCATCCTGCCCCACTATACGATGTTCAGCGGTAGGCGGGCATGGATGGGAATTTGCACTTGCCGCCTCCGCATTCCCATAGCGTGCGATTTCCCCATTGCAGAAGCCGTCCCACTTGGGTAACTACCCTCGTCAACACCGACAACCCGCCCGCTGATCTCTCAGCCATCGGACGGTCCAGGGACCCTTAGCGCGCGTTTGGCGCCACGAGTCCCGAACAATTCCAGCTCTCTAGACAACATGGTGCTAATGCACCTCGGCCGGAACTTCGCTCGAGTCCATTCTTTGGGTTCCGCCTGAGAACATGGATCCGATGGAAAAGGATAAGATGGGTGAAGGGCACAACCCGCCCCCACCCCCGCCACACCCTTCTTCGGCTCCTCAAGTCGTTAGCAGCGGGCCGGGCGGGAGCATACCTGCCGCCGCTCCAGGCACGCCAGCTCCGTCTTCGGCCGGAGCTAGTACCCCCAGCTTTCCCACCGCCGTCGCCCCGAGCGTGTCAAAGAGAAAACGAGGTCTCGGCGTTGTTACGCCAAACGCGTGTACCGAGTGCCGCAAGAAACGCGCAAAGGTTTGTCCCCTTCGCGACCTGGACGTGGCTTGAGCCCACCTCTTCGTTGCGATGGCATCCCAATTCCATAAGCTCACAGATGACACTCCGCTCAGTGCGACGGACAAAAGCCGTGTGGCCGATGCAAGGCACAAAAAGACGTTGAATGCGTTTACGAGATTCCTGTTCGCCAATCCAAGGAAAACCTTCGCCACGAGATCGAGCAACTCCGACGCCAGCAGCGCAATAATGACAAGGTCCTTAATGCTCTTGTCCGCCCCGACCTGTGGGAAGAGGTCCTCAACCGGTTACGCAACGGTCAGAGCGTGGAATCAATATCGGAATGGCTTGGAGGGACTCTTCCATCGGGAGGCGGCGCACTACCTCCCATCAGCCCCCGGGTTGGCCACTCGGATGGCGGCGCCTCTGCCGTCCCTGGATACGCTCCCGGCGCACACGGGAGCTATGGGCCGGTCCCCCCTGGTCTGAATCCGATTAGCCCGTCCACCGTCCCGCGGCCGCATAGCAGCAACCATGATAGCGACCGGCAGAGCTCCTGGGGCGGCTACTCCACCCACACAACCCACGTCACCCCGGGCGCTTCACACCCCGATAGCATGGAATGGAATACTGACGCCATGAGGCGCCATCATCAAACGCATGACGGCTTATGGGTTGAGAACCAGAGAGCTCGTGGCCTGGACCAGGTTTTTGCCCCTGATATTCCCCAGATGCAAGTTTCGCCCAAGACATGGACCAACATCACGGGCGATTCGGGGCTTGTCCAGCATTTGCTGGCGCTCTACTTCTGCTGGGAATATCCCACCTTCGCTTCGCTAAGCAAAGAGCATTTCCTCAAAGACTTCATGGAGGGTCGCGCCCGGTTCTGCTCTTCCATCCTCGTGAATGCGCTATTGGCGCTGGGGTGCCGCTTCTCAAGCCAGCCAAACACTCGAGCCAACTCGGATGATCCGCACACGTCAGGCGACCACTTCTTCAGAGAATCCCAGCGGTTGTTCTATCTCGAGGATAACCATCATAAGTTAACCACCATCCAGGCTCTGGGGATTATGTCTATAAGAGAGGCGAGTTGTGGGAGGGACTCGGAGAGCTGGTACTATGCCGGCCAGAGCATTCGATTGGCAATCGAGATGGGACTACATCGACTTCAAAACGACGGTCAAGACGATGACGAAAGTGCAGTGCAAGCGGCGACCTTTTGGGGGGCATTCGCCCTGGACCAGTAAGGAAGCCCGGATATCCTCCTTGTCACCACTTCTTTTCACTTCCGATCTCGCAGCTAACCTACTCTCAGCGCGTGGTCCCTAGCGACGGGGTCACTGCCACAGTGCTCGTGTTTCCCACGGCTACCGCCGAAGCCTGCCATAATAGACGATATCGAGGCCTCACTATGGATTCCATATACTGATGACGGTAAGATCTCTTGCTCCGGTATTAGGATTGTAGGAGACTAAGGCTATCACCAGGCGCTCCACTCCAGCGTTCCTGCGAGCAGCCGTCCAATGTCCGCTCCGTATACAAATGCTTCTGTGAGCTGAGCGAGCTTGTTCACCAATCGTTATACATACTACATTCTCCCGGGCGGCCTCTCTCGAGCAGAGACCTGCTAAATATCTACACCCAGTACCTGAACTGGTACGACAGGATCCCTGAGGTGCTTCGACTCGGTCACAACTTTACTCCGGCCGTATTGTTCGCGCAGTGAGTTACTATGGTCTCGCCATGTCCATGTCTGGAATGGGCGCTTCCTGAGAATTTCCATCTCTCGGATTATGACTGACTCGCGAGGTAGCATGTACTATCACTTTGCCATTCTTCTCCTTTTTCGACCTCTCATCAAGCTTCGGATCATTGGCTCGAGCATATCCCCTAGAGATGTCTGTTCGCAGGCGGCGGACGCGATATCCGGCCTCCTACGCTCGTACTCCCAACTCTACACGCTCAGGCGAACGCCATCGTTCGTACCGTATTTTGTGCTGACATCATCGATCATGCACCTCGCCATTGCAGCAACAAGCTCGCCCAGCTCCGAATCCGCTGCTGGAGGCGCCGATTCAGTGCCAGATCATAGCCAGTCGTCGCAGTCGTCTCAGCAGCAGCCTAAGACCAATCCCCGCGTTTATGAAGCTATCACTCGTGGCATTGCAGATTTGACCGAAATGGCGCCATGCCACCATTTTGCGGAACAAGCACTCAACATCCTCCGGTTCCTGGCCAAAAAGTGGAATGTTGATGTCGAAACCAACCCGAAAGCAGAGGAACTCGGACAGTTTGACCCGTCTGGCTCTCATCATGGTACGCGACCAGTAACCAGCGGCCTGAATTTCTTCGCGCCCAATTTTCTCGAGTCTGACCTTAACCGTAATTGGGGCGGAGGCACAGCGTCTGGGACGGGCTTCGACCAAGGGCCTGGAACGAGGCCCACCGGCATTCCGGAAGTAGCTACCGCGATGGAGAATCCGTTGTTTTGGCCCTTTCCGATGCAAGGGCGTCCGATACTGCCTACTGGAAAGGCGCTGGAAGAAGCTGGTTTTGAGATGATTCACTGACAGTGATACGGCCTTTTGAATGAACAACACAGCCCCCCTGACTCGGATGTCACTGTCCCTTTCCACATCATCATCCGTTTTCTGCCTCTCCTGCCTATCACGGGGGAGGAGAGGAGAAGCGGGAATAAAAGTGACGTACGGAGTATGGTTATGGGATCCGCTTAGGTCGAAATCGGAAGATTAAGGATAGCATGGAACATTCCATTTGGTGTTGTCAGGCGGTGGCCATACCCTCAAACAGCATGTCAGGCAAGAATGGTTGGCGTTTGGTGTGGATCAGCGACACATCCATTTTTTCCCGCTTCGGTCCGCTGCCCGCACCTCATCAGAAAGTGAGGAAAACCGTTGTTTTGCAGAACTATGACCCACGATTGGCCCTGCGCCCGTCGTGAGGGCGAGGAGTACGACTCCAGATACCAAAAGCATCGCGGCTTGACTCTTCACAACCTGCCAAAGTGTTTAGACTACATAGGGTGAAAAGAAGAGATTACCCTTGTGTGGTAAGCCATATCATGCCAGCTCCATTACGACCATTGCATCGGGAAATGCGGCTTACGCAGCAAACCTGGTTCCTTGAAGTGTAGCTGACCACACGTCAATTCTCATCCTGTCAACTGTCGGTTATGAGCATTGAGCAGCCTGCTTCAAGCCTTCAAAGCCCTGCGGCATTTTGTCAAGTTGTGCTCTCCAACGTTAGTCGATTGTATTCCAGGTCCGCGAAGACATGGTCAAACGATTCCAGATGAACTTCTCGCCTTCTTCAGACTTTGGACGACAGGACACTCCTCCACCCAGTTCTGGGCCGTCGTTTGGGAGACCAGGCTGCGGAGAAGCGGGCCTGTCAGTATGTAGAGAGGCGCAGGGGCTGGCGATGTTCGCAAGACGCAAACACTCCCCAGCAGCGGATCGGGGAGACATTGAAAACGCACATTGATTGGGTGCCACATGCAGGCTTTCCGTTTCGAAACATGCGCTGGGTTGTGTTTCAGGTGGAACAAGGGCTCGCTTTGCTCGCACCAATCAGCGGGTTGCCATCTGCTGGATCCCTCCCGCAAGATGCGCCCTACGATCTTGCTGTACCCTGTCCCTGTCGTGCGGCCCAATGCCTCGAGTACATACATTGTATCGAACAGTAGGTGAGCTGTTCTCCTTGATGAACCATGACGGCGAGTAGCGAGCCTTCTGCGCCGCGCAATCTGCTCATTGCTCTCCCGACCCTTCGGTGCCGCGCCTCCCTTGCAGCAGAGTTCGTGCTCTCCTGGTTGGCTCGGCATCTGTCATCCACATGAGCTTGCCTCTTAATATCCCACAAGCGCCCGCTGCGCGGCCAGACCCGCCTCACCAACCCATTGTTCTTCTCCTTTCCTCTTTGCGGATCTTCAATTGGCGCCTGCCGTGATGGATTGATGCTAGTTCTCTCAAAGCCCTCGAGATCTGTCTGCGACGTGCGATATTCCGATAACCTGGCTGAAGCGCGGATCAAGATCGACTTAGGAGCGCCTTTTATAGCTGCTAAACTATGGATCCGTTCCGCAACCCGCCGGTCGACACCTTGGCCGCGGCTCGGCTTCACGTCCAGGCCCTGACCGATTGCGGGCTACCGCGCGAAGCTCTACTGCGAGCTGTACTCGAAAACTATAGAGATGGTAAAGCAAAGAACTACACCTCTGTTCCAACAAGAATTTTGTGGCTGACAAGGTGGCAGATGCGTTGTCGAGGATGGACACGGGATATCAACAAGAGCATCCACAGCCTGGCCAGCAAACATCGCAGGCACAGGGCATGATGAGCCAGAGCAGTCTCAACACGCGACTTTCCGTGTCGACAACGAGCTCGAAATCATCCGGGAGGGCAAGTGTCATGTCCACGGCAACCACGATGAGCTCAGTCTCGTCCCAAGGTGGAGCCGCAGAAGGAGCAACGCAACTGCACCCGCCCCCTGCGCCGCCCACGAAAGGGAGCAGCCGAGGATCATCAAAGCCTCAAGGCGCTTACTGGTGCACCTTTTGCGACGTGGCATTCCAAAGAAAATTTGACTGGAAGCGCCACGAGGATGAATTCCACGAGCGCTACAAGCGCTACCCCTGTCCGAACTGCAATCGCATGTTTTGGGGCTCCAACACATTTAACCAACACCACAAGAATGCCCACGGATGCACTACATGTCCCCATGCGGACAGTGTTGTGCAGTATACGCACCGAAAGCGGGCTTGGTATGTGCCATTCTGAGAGTTTTGTTGTCATGTTCTTGTTTCTAATAGTGTGGCCAGGGCGTGCGGTTTCTGCGGCGGGTACCAAGCCAGCCGTGACCGTTACTTCGATCACGTCGCCCGGCACTACGAAGACGGCTGCAATAAATCGCACTGGAACCACTCTCTCGTCATCTACGGTCTTTTGCACCAGCCAGCGATCAAGGACGCCTGGGAAAGGCTCAATGCCGCGCTATACGGCCACCTACCACGTAACCAGCATCCAAAGCTGCAGTGGGATCCCAATGGAACCGGGCATGCGCAGGGGTTTCTAGAGGGCGAGAGCCCGGGGAATCTGCAGGATCTTCTCGAGTTCTTTGACGAAAGCCGAGATGACCCGGAATCCTTAGCCCGTTTGGCCCATGACTCGGCCATCATTGTGCCTCGGCACCAGCTGCAGGCGGCTGCTGAACCGGCCCCGGCCCTATTATCAAGACCGACGTCCGCATCGCCGAAGCCTAAGGCCCCAATGAAGGCCGCGTCTTCGACAAGACATATGTCCGTCCCTCAACCGAACCCCCCACCACCCCCTCCATACGATGAGAGTCATGTGCGCTTGAAGAAACAGCGCAGCATAGCGCCTCTTCCGTCGACATTCGCGAAACCGGCTCCGGTTTTTGAGCAGCCGAGGATACCACCACAAACGCAGGGATTAGTATCATCTACTTTCGCACAGCCCATGGCAGCGGCAGCATCAGCATCGGGGGCATTCTATGATTTGACGGTTACGCATGTCCGGCCGCATATGCAACAACAACAGCAACAACATCAACATCAGCATCAGCAGCAGGAGTCGGTGGTGGCTCCCATGGGTCTATTTGAGGATTGGAGCAGCATGGCGGCCACGGTAGTGGACGACTCGTTATTTGCTGGTTGGCAGCATCTCGGGACGCAGCGGTGACAGCCTTTCTGTTGCGTTTACTGATTTTGGGCATTCTCTTCCCTTCAGAGCAAGCCTCTTTTCGCAGCGCGACCCCGGTCATATATGGTCGCTTTACACTAGCCATTCTAATGTTTTGTATGAGAAATCTGGTTAAAGGGTCAACAAACCCGGGACTCCGCGGGACGGGACAAAGAGAGGAGGATGGGAACCACAACATGACGGGAATCCTCGGATGGACTGGCATTCATCGCCTGGTTGGGCCAGAGGCGCGGTACTAGATCATGGAACAGGGTTCATTTTGGGGCGTTTTACTCAAAAAGAGGACAACGTGGATATCTGTTCAAGGAGTGCAGTTTTTGGGTAGTTTAGGAATTAGGAGTAAGATAGGCGCTGAACGAGTGCGCAAGTGCTCCTGGAACTCGGAGCAAGCCGGAGCGATAGACTGGTTACCGGAAGGGTACTATGAACAGGAAACTAGAAACCTCTAGATCTCAAGGCCTTGATCCGCGAGGCTGAGATAACACTGCATGTATTCCGTGTCATCAACGATCACGACATCTATCAAATCAACAATCATTGGTTCAGAGCTACCCACTCAGCTTATCATGCAGAAACCATTTTATTCGCGACACTACCTACTGATTGAGTAGTCCGCGATCGACTCCGTGATCTGTATGGATGCTGGAACCGAGCCTGAGGTGACATTAAGGTAAGTAGCTTGCAGTGATCTGCCAAGTTGTCCATGTCAACAACAGGCATCGTCACTTGGGAATGATTCCATAGGTATACTAGCTTGAGTTACTGTAGGCTGCAGCTGAGTAGTTGACGAACGGTAGCAACCTGAAACATGACTCGGAAGGGGTTTCCCTCAGGTGGCCGGACCATTCTGGTTCAGGTTGCCAGGCTGCATACATCTATTCACTCTATTGTACAAGGCATACAAAGGGTATGTTTACGTTTCATGGCGTCCAATTGCCATGTCACGTTTCCGGCTTATGATATTGTCGACGTAAGTCACCGCGCATTTGGGTTACCACTGCACATACTCACCGCAGACGAGGCTCTGAACTCACGTCAAGGGGATGGTTTGCCTGAAACCTCGAATCGTTGTTAATCGATGCCACAATATAGCTGGAGAGCAGCGGGCCATTGTTTACACCTGATACATGCTAGTATGAGTCTCGGGTTCCCGGGATTGAGCGGAAGTGTGCCTGAGTTGAACTTCGACTGATTGGGTTCCATGGAGGTGGGATGTATATTCAGGTGTGATGGTAAGTAAGATACCTGAGCCGGAGGTTAGGAACTTGAAATATAAACCGCCAGCCAAACCTTTCAGTCTGTCAGGTGCACGCAATGCCCTCCACAGATCGATCCTTGTCTAGAAGTATCTGCCATCTCTCATGTCTGCAGGGTGGGTTTAGCAACGCTGACGAGGACTCTCTCTTGCTGAGGCCGGATACCTTCCGAGAGAGCTCTTTCTGTTAGACAGCCCCAACTCAAAGCTAGCCGTCTGGGTGAAATTCCTCCTAGAGTTCGACGGACGTCTTGAGTCCGCTTCAACCCGCAAGTCATCGTATGTACCTGAGTCATTCACTCTGGTCTCTTTTCTCAGGCTGCTAACCTTGCTTAACATGAAGAAGGTATCACTAGGTCAGCGGAGTAATCAGGGGCACAACCCCATCCATGGACGCACCGGGCACCCATCCCCCCGGCCAGTCACCTGAACAGGCAACAAACACTCCGTCGTCGACCAGCAGCGGATCCAGCCAGAGACAAGCTTCGTCGGGCTTCTACTCTTTGAACTGCTGGCTGGGCGAGACGCGGCGAGAGGAGCCATGGAGCCAGCCAACAACGGGTCGGCCTGTCCTGCAATCGGACAACCAGAAGTGTCAGAAGTATGCTGTCAAACACAAGGATTGATTGGGAAGCTGAAGAAAGCACAGAGTTGAAGAATACTTCAAGTTGGAGGGTTGTCGGGAACCGTCCTGAGATGCCACAATTCTTGATTATTTTCCTTGGCAGTTGTTTTCAACCTGAAAATACCTATCCTGTTGTTTTTTTATTTCCGCTACTGGCCTTGACGGTCTTCATCTTTTTCTGGGAATGACGCCACCATAGGTACCTAATTAGGCGCCCGACGAGTGTGAACTGTGGAAACTGAAGTTTCTCGCTGGTAGAGATTGGATAAGGTATGGAACTTGAAAGCATCATGAACTCAACCCGTTCCTTCTTAAGCTTGCACGGACAGTTGTGTTTTTGGGCAAGAGTGATTCTTACTGCATTTGTACCTATGTATATAGACTATAGTTATGAATTCCGGATCACCCGCAGGTGGTCAAGTGGTGGACCAGGATGGATGGGACCTAGCTTCACATCATACCATATCACATTGAATATCAACTCTCTGGTTCTGCGTTGATGAGGGCTATATCGGCACTCAACCACAGGCTAGCGCACAGCGGCCGTGATGGTGTGCTCCGGCCAGGGAAAGAGCTATCAGGCCAACGGCGCTTACAGCAAAAATCCCCCCCTCTCCCCCGCTATTTGAACGTAGCCATGTCCATTTCCTCGCTCTTCGTCATCGTCTTTCTCCATTATGGCCCTCACAATCCTCCTACCCTCCTCGCGGTCGTCTTCATCATATATGCTTAGTCCGTGAGACGTGAGAAACCGGAACTCGCCTCCCCAATTCCGCTTCAGCCACTCCTTTTCCTCGGCTGTGTAACCCGAATCCAGTGAGGAACCAGTGAGAGGGGAAGGTGTACGGGAAGCAGATCGCGACGCGGCCCATCTGAGTCGCTCTGCATCAGGCCAGTTGGCGAGTATAAAGTATATTCCGTTCGGCTTTAAGAGTGACTGGACTTTAGCAGGCCCGATGGGAGGTCCGCTGAGTTGGAGGAGGGGGAGATTGCACCGTCTCTGGACACAGGCGAGCCGGTTGCCATGCCTATCCATGATCTGCCCATACGCGTCGTTCTTTTGCATTGGTCCAAGCAGGAGGCCATGGTAATCGCCGGTTGTCTCATTGCCCACGATATTGCATACGGAGGTGGGGACATGAGGACATTGCGCAGGCGGAGCTTGCCATGGGCCATGTAGCCAGAGCCCCGGGGGAACCGCTTGACTGGGATCTCAACATCACCGATACCAATTGCTTCTTGTCGGTCATCAACCACAACGGCGTCTATTAACGTTTTGAACAGTGTGTACGTGACAAACCACGCGCGGTCCCGGGACACGCTGAAGAAGCGGGGGAGTCAGATCACATCTACCTACGTCGTCGTGGTCAGTTTGAGCGGGGACTTACTGGACGTTGGAATTCATCGACACAAGCCAATCCGGGCATACAGCCGAAGTGAAGCGCGACTCGGAGGATGCCATGACTCTTGCCACCTCCTTACGTTGGGTCGACGACAGAAAGTAATGAGATTGGAAACAGAAAACAATGAGGTTCAAGACAGAAAGCGATGAGTTTCTTCACGGTGGGAACTAAGGAAAGGGGAATCAGAGCGGAGCCATCTCCGGCCTCCGGGACCCTTCAGGTTACTGAGCAGAAGAGCAAGACCTATGCACGGCACGATGAAACGCCATGGGGATCTTGTGAGTCGGGTCATCCCGTTGATACGCCAGATGCTGAAGGACGGCAGGGGGCCTTGAGAGCTTGAGATCGCCAAGGACGTGGTTCGTGGATTAAGAGAAGAAGAGATCGTATATATATACAAGCCCGCTACTGACCTATGATCCCTGCTTAGGGGCTTCGCCGGGCTGCGGTGAGAGTGGCACGCAAGACAACGATGTTGTCCGGGATAAAGCTGTCTTGTCAAAGTGAAAGCTTGCCATTCATAGTAGGTTACTGTGACGAGCATGTCGAATAAGGTGAATATTTGTTTTTGAAAAGCAATTCAATAGAAAGTGTCTGTCTGTAGATGGCCAATGGATGGGCAAGGCAGATTCACTCACTACTACAGTGACATCTCCCTCGATATCGAATATTGGCTGATCTCACTGCAGGGACCTAGTCCCAAAGAATATCACGCCGACATAAGCGATGCCCAAGATATTGGCTTTTGGGACATTGGCACAATTCCAAGCGTCATTTCTATTCGAGAACCACATTTTCCATCGCTGCGTCCCGTCCCAGCTGCAGGAACCATTGATGCTGTATGGGTCTTAGTCATGCACGGATGCATCCTCCGATGATATGCAGTAGCTGTAGAGTGAATGACGAAGGAAAGCATACAACATCCTGCACACCAGTGAGATGCAATCTCATGGTCTAGAGCAGTATATGAGTGAGCGGGATTCGCCCGTCGCCCCTGGGTATCCGTGCTCTCTGGCGTCCTGGGACCCGACTCCTGAGTTCATACAGCCTCAGACAACATGCTGAGGTGCGTCTTGTCCTCGCTTGCGCTTACGGTAGCCGTTTCATTCGCTGCGGATCCTGCTAGGCCACCACATGATCAGACGTTTGACTATGTAAGTCGAGCACATAAAGGCCTGGAACCACATCAGCTGACCGTTTGAAGATCATCGTCGGAGGCGGAACGGCGGGGAGCGCCCTTGCTACGCGATTGAGTCAACGGCTACCCCATGCCAAAATCCTGGTAGTCGAAGCCGGCCCAGCCGCCCTCCATGAGGACGGTATCAACGTCCCCGGCCTCAAGGGCTCCACACTGGGAGGTAGATATGACTGGAACTTCACCACAGTGCCTCAGCCTCACCTCAACAACCGCACAATCTTCACTCCGCGGGGCAAGGTCCTCGGCGGCACGTCGGCTTTGAACCTCCTGACCTGGGATCGAGCCTCGGCCGCTGAGTACGACCAGTGGCAGGCGGTCGGCAACCCAGGATGGAACTGGAACTCGATGACAGCCGCCATGGAAAAGGCCGAAACCTACCACGGCGGGCCCCCGGGATCAGGCACTTCCGGGCCCATCTCGGCCGTCATCAACCGCGTCAACCCAGCCCACCAAGAATCCTTCATCCCCACTGTCTCGTCAGCCTTCCCCATCCCCTTCAACCCGGACTCCCTTCAGGGTAACCCCATCGGGGTGATGTACCAGCCGTCCAACATCGCCCCAGCCTCGTACAATCGGTCCTACAGCGCCAACGCCTACCTGCCACTTGCCCGGCCCAACCTGACCGTGCTCTCCTCCACGCAAGTAATCAAGATCAACCTTGCCCCGAGACCAGGCCGTCAGCAGCTCGCGACGGGGGTGACACTTCTCAACGGGACTGTGATCCCGGCCCGGCGGGAAGTCATACTCTGCGCAGGAGCGATCCAGACGCCAAACCTCCTTGAACTGTCCGGGATCGGACTGGGGAAGGTGCTGCGGGCGGCGGGCGTCACACCACTGATTGAGCTGCCGGGGGTGGGCGAGAACTACCAGGACCACCTGCGGGTGCAGGTTTCGTTCCGCCTGCGTGACGAACACCTGCCCAACGGCGACAGTCTGCTCGTCAACGCCACCTTCGCAGCCGAAGAGTGGGCCAAGAGGCTTGCCGGTCAGCCGTCATTTTACGACGATACCGCGAGTGCTTACGTCTTTGCCAACTGGCGCCAGGTTGTGCAGGGCGGGAACGATGCCGCGCTGGTGGCCCTTGCGAAGGATGTGGTTAGTAAGGGTGCGCGAGATGTAGGCAGGGAGAAGAAGCTGGAGCAGCTGGGGGATATGACCGTCCCGCAGGTGGAGGTCATCTACTCGGATGGGTACACGGGGGTGAGGGGATATCCGCCCGTGGGGTCGCCGCTGCGCGGGAAGGGGTTTGTCACGCTCATCGGCGGGCTGATGCACCCGCTCAGTCGGGGCAGCGTGCACATTGACGCAGCGGACCCGCTGGGCAAGCCGGTGATTGACCCGCGCTTTGTAGATAACGAGTACGACATGGCCGGGCTGGTGGAGATTCTCAAGTTCATCAGACGGATTGCGCGTTCCGAGCCGATGCGGTCGGTTTGGGTTGACGAATATGAGCCCGGCGAGGACCTGGTGGTGACGGGCGACGACTGGAGAGAGTACATCCGCAACACGACGCTGACCATCTTCCATCCGATGGGAACGGCGGCCATGCTGCCGAGACGGGACGGAGGCGTGGTGGACTCGCGATTGACTGTGTACGGCACGGCGAATCTGCGGGTCGCCGACGCGAGTGTCATACCTGTCGAGATCTCAGCGCACCCGCAGACAGCCGTCTATGGGATTGCCGAGCGGGCTGCGGAGATCATCGTTGCTGCGCATAGTTGAGATGCTCGAGAAAGGGAAAAAGGAAAGGCGAAGGGGAAGATGTGTTGACAGGCGTTGAAGTGTTGCAAAGTTGGGTAATACAAAGGACCTAACGTTCCGTAGTGCCGAGAACTTTGAACAGCCCGAGGCTGAGTCTGCAACTTGTAATATGTCTCAAGACATCAAGATATGTGACGAATTGCATGCAAACAGGCGAATGGAGGAGGGAGAAGTGCGTTGAGGACCCTGTTTCCTGATCCGAGAGCCTGCACTTGTGCAGCGCTAGGCAAGCAGCTGCTCTGCATGGCAGCGACGATTCGGCCAATTGGCCAATTGCAGGCAAAGCCACGATCGGCGAGCTGTGGGGCAGTGGACCGGCTTACGGCGGGGATTGGGCAGTCGGTCCCACTTGGCTTGAAAACGCCCATCGCTCTCTGCAACGATAACCGGGCAACCTACCCTTACCCATCGTTGTTAACCCCTCCTTTGCTTTTCTCTCATTTTTTTCCTCTGTTGTTTTCTTTTCCTTGGGTGAGTGAGTAGGCTTTTCGTCGACGTCAGTTGGGGGCAAGCATCGTTGAACGAGGCGTCGAGGTTCAAGGTCAGGTCCCGCCTTCATTAGGAATCTGTGGGGTTCAGGAGATCTCGCGCCGACGCGACAAAATCAACAAGAAACACGCGCGGGTGACGCGTGTCGACGAGGCGCACATGGTCGCCGCAAGCTTAGGCGGTGCTGGCATTGCCCCTCACGCAAGTGTTGCACAGCGTCCAAGCGCCCACGCATCATCCGATGCCGCTGCTGTCATATCAGGTCTCGACCGAGACCACACCACCAAGTCCCCCATGAGGCCCGACACACGTCCTAGTTCGCTCGCCACGACAGCCGTGTCAACCCCTGAGCGGCCCCGGCGGTACCTTCCTCCAGACACAGAGCTCCAAGGTGGCCATTCGGGCGCTGTCCGCTTTCCCGTTATGCTAGCGAAACTGGCTGTCTTCACCGATGTGTTACTCTCCGGACTTGTATGGCCCTCGTCTATCAACCAACAACCTATTGGACAATTTAAGCTGACACGGCGGCCAGGTCATCCCCCTGATCCCCTCAATTCTCGAGAGCAGGACTGAGGTTCCTCAGCAACAGGGTACTGTGCCAATACACACAAGATCCTACGATTGTCTCTTTGCTTAGCTGACATTTTGCCTGCAGTTCAGATATGGATCGCTGTGCTTGTCTCAGCATATGGAGGGGGCTTCGCTGTGGCATCTCGTGAGTGACTCTTCCTACCGCATCCACAGCGACCAGCAGGCTGACCGCGTTTGACTAGCCTTGATGCCTTTCTTTGCACAACAAGACCCGATGTTGTATGCCGTGCTGCTGTCCAGCCTTGCTGGTGTCGCAGGTGCCTTTGTGCTTCTACAGCTCTCGACTAACCTCCATGTTCTGATTTTTGCGCGGGCTCTCCACGGCTTCTCGGCGGCGGCAACTACTGGCGCCTGTTCGGCCATGCTGGCTACGGCGGGAAGCGCCCGAGGCCGGATAAGGTCCATCACAGGGATCTCGCCGGCCTTCATTCAGAACGCCGCAATGGCAGCAGGCCCCGCGATCGCTGGCTTTCTGCACGAGTATATTGGCACCGATGCCGTCTTCTACTGTGCCTACGCGCTCATTGTTCTCACCGCCATGACGAGCTTGATCGCAGCCAACTCCGCCAGCATCCGCCAAGCCGACATGGCGGCTACACCTGATGGACGGGCCCGGAATTATGGCACCTTGTCTTCCGGCGAACGGAGCAGGAGCCCGTCGCGATCAATTTCCCCAAGAACGCGCCTTCCAGCCAGGTCGAGTCAGAGAACTACTGGCAGTGTTACTCCCATCCCTTGGAGCTTCCGCCTCCTTGTGGACTTTTCAGGGTATCTTGCCGTGGGTCTACTTGCTTCTGCACTCCAGAGCGTGCTTCCGCTCTTTGCGGCCCGGCGCTACAACTGGTCCGTATCGGCTATCGGTTTTATGTTCGTGCCGCTCTTCGCGCCAGCCACTTTTGTTGGCCTCGTTAGTGGAGCCTTGGCCATACGGGTTCCAAGATCAGCCCGGTTCTCCGCGGCCGTAGGCCTTGCAGCCTGTGTCCCGGCCTTGGTGTACTTAGGCCAGCTGACTCAGAGCACGGAGCTAGTCCGGCACGCGTTTCTGCTTACTCTTGGCGGAATCTCCTTGGGAATGGGCCTCTCTGGAGAACCGTTAGTTCAAGAGATGGTGGATGTCGTGGGGTTCGTCGGCAGCGATTCCTGGGACACTGCAGCACAAGCTACAAGCCTTCCAAACGTTGCCTACGCTTGGGGTACCCTGGTTGGCCCTCTATTTTCCGGTGCCACCAGCTGGCTATGGGGCTGGAAGACGATGACCAGCTCCCTAGCCATTGTGGCCGCATTCACCAGCGTCTTAGTACTCTTGTTCATGCAAGGCTGGCTCGGAAGCCCGGACACAGATATCCGAAACCCTCGTGATGAAAGCAGTTCAGATGAAGAGTCGGCGCCATTGTTGGCAAATGATCGTTCGATCGGCAATTCGTATGGGTATGCAGGGGAGCCTGGGTCAAGGAAGACGGCAGAGTTCTACACTCCAGGGGATGATTCAGACGATACCTCTCTGGCTGCACATAACGGTGGGGGTGGGAAGCATCGCACCCACCGTCGACATTTTAGCGTCGACAACTTTTCCATCGCCACAACAGCGGCTTCGGACAGCGTGGATTCGGTCACATCGCAGGTGCGTTTCCAGGCAGCTCTGGAGACGCCCGTGCCCGGCTCGGGCCGGCGGCCGCGTAGCAGCGATACATCTGGCAGGCCAACCTCGGAGCGGCGGTATGTCATGAGAGAAGCACCTCATGCTCCGGCTACGGATCCCCTCCTGGCCGCGGGAAGTCTCTATGTCATTGATGAGGAGCGCGATGCTGGCGGCAAAGGCCCGGGTGTCGGCACAGAGAAACGGAAGCGGCGCGTTGTGGTGTTTGCCGAAGGTACGGCACCGCCCGAAGTGCTTGAGCGCCATCGCCATCATGTCGTCGCTATCAACGCGCTTGATGGCACGGCGCGCATGGTTTCCAATCCTACCGAGAACCATGCCGTGCATGTCACGGAGGAGACTGGGGAGGACGTCCCTGGGTTCTCAGAGGCGACTTCTCGGCGCTATGTTGTCGTGGTGGTAGAGGAAGACGGGGACTACGAGTCGAGATGAATGTCCTTGCTGGGCTAAGGCGATAAAGGAGGTGGTGAATACGCCTTGTCTGATGATGGTTTGACATACTCTGCTTTGTGAGATGAAAATGTATAATGACAATGGAACGATGTATACCCTGATGACGTTACGTTGGCAGGACTAGATGAGATTTAGCTTGCGCTGCTATCTACCGCTACCCTAATTCAAACCTGATCTTTCTAGCAAAAGAGCTTGAGTTCGTTCGGTCACGGTCCGCTTGTATGCGCCAGTGGTGAAATCGCTCCATGACCTATTTGGGCCGGTGAGAAGCTTGAGAGGAACACGAGGGCATTAGCCGTCTCCGTACATGTCTGAGGGTTGGGAGTTGACTAAGCGAGGCGAACTCTGCGCACGTCTCTGACCATCTGACGCCACCGAATGCTCTAACGTTCAACCTTCTACGAACCATCTTTGCTAAGTCTCACTATATCTGTGCAAACAGTCCTTGTATATATATTTGTGCGGGCCCCTTTCTTCCAACTTGTCCCCAACTTTCCTAAGCCTCCTTAGTCCACTTCTTAATCCCCCTTACCCATCCAGTCTTCGGCTGCCCTGACACAAACACTGGCATGGCTCGCAGCTACGACAGAGGTGCGCGTGCCACCAACATCTTCACTCCCCGTGAGTGGAACGAGCAGCTGCCGCATAAATGGTGTGGCAAGATTGACGCCGGCCGGAAGGGCAAGCCTAATAAGGCACAAAAGTGCGATGACTGGTTAGTACCATGGGCATTCCTGGAACGCCGTTACTGGCCTTGAGAATTTGGATGGCATGGATCGCTGACTTATAGTATGAATGGAATCCAGCCTCCAGGTCAAGAGACTCAAGGCCAAGGCGGTGCAAAAGAATGCTTCTCATGCCAAGAGGGACCGGATGGCGCTGCTTTGGGGGGGAAGTACCGAGAGCGAGTGGGAGCACCCGACATGAAGTGAACGGGACGGGCTCAACTATCTCATGATGAACGGCTGGATCCTGGTTACGCCGAACTATATAGGTATAAAGAGATACAAGTATATACTAACCCACTCCCAAGTTGACATTACCTTCGCCACTGAAAGGCTGGTATCGTGACTTGTTGGAAACATGCCCGGGTCAAACGAGAGCCCGCAAACCCCTTCGGGCATCAAAAGATGAGAACTTCCTCGGCCGTTCCTTCACAGCCGCAGTGATTGATAAGTGCTTCTGCGTAGGCACCGCATGGTATCTTGACGAGTCTGTCGGCATCCGTCGGGGCTCGTGCCATCAGCTGCGCTTCCTTCTCTCCTGTCTTCTCGGCCGCCTTGCGGAGCAAATAAACGAGTCTCAGGCCACGCGATTTCAGGAGTACGAGCCCGAGAGTGCGGTAAGGTATATGAAGCTTCCAATTTGCCGCAAACTCTGGCCGAGCTTCAAGTTCCGTTCGTTCCAATTGCCAAGTCCAGACATCTCTTGCCCTGAACCAGCCGTTCGGATCCTCCTCAGCGGGCTTTTTATGAAGGGAGATCATCGTGCAGCCGTTGCCGTCCTCTTCAGACCAAATGCCTCCAAACGCATGTTCCTGATATAGGCTGTGAATGACGCTAAACGGAACCGTGAAGGTAACTCCCCAAACATCGAAGGAAAGCTTTACATCTTTCCCGAATGCGTTCTTGAAACTGCTCATGAAGGTATTGGTTAGTGGAATGGGGCAACCGCGGTTATCCTTCTGATCCGATGCAGGTGTGTCGAGTGCTGCTTGATATACAGGGAGAGCATCCTGGTGGCTGATCTTGCCGAGGAATAGGAGTTGCTCCTGCGGCTCAAGTTCGCTAACTAACCAGCCTTGGATATTCCTGACCACGTCGTACAAGTTCCAGTAAAGTTCTCCAACGACTGGTGTTTTGCCAAGCCAACTCTTTTCCCGTCTGACTGCTTGTTCGGGAGTATCGGGCGGCATGAAGGTGTCCCAACATATGGCGTTTTGGTGCATAAGTCGAAGGCCCAGTGTCCCACCGTGGGGAGGCGGATTGAACTGCTAAGTACGAAGAATCTGCTTCGTTGCCAGGCGCTCCCCTCGCAGACGTCTCGGCAAACCAACGAAACGGGGACGGCGAATGCCACCATGTCACAGCTCGCAACCAGACGGACACTGCGGTTGCGGAGCTTGGCTCCATCCCATTCACGCAAAATGTAGCATCCCGTCATGGTGAGAAGGTCACCATGGCCAAAGAAATACAAGACGTCGCATCCCGGTTTCACGAGCAGATCAAGTCGATGACTGCTGGCCATGTACAACCTGTACTGTTCAATCCAACCTGTACTTCAAACATCTTCTGTGAACCAACACCCGAACCCGCTTCAGATTCCCTAGAGTACTCGGGGATTTCTCTCGGCGAGGACTGCAGAACCAGGAAGCGAATCATCCGGACCAAAAGAGCGCCAGTACTAGTATCGACAGCCAGGGGTTGGCATTTGTCGCTTGGAGCGGGAGAGCCTATTCTGGTCGGATGAACGACAGGGACGGGAAGGGTGTACGGGCATGGGGATTCTGTTTCCAGAAACTTCTGTAGAAACTTGAAGGGCGCTTCGAAGATAAATTCCTTGATCAGTGGTTGCTCTGACACGTACAGCAATTCACTTTGAAAGACACGAGGCTCAAAAACTGACCGCCACGAATCCCAACGAGTCCAGTCAGGAACCCAGGAAGGCACCAAAGACATCAAGCACGGCTCCATCAGTCCTGAGCCATGGGCAAGTAGGCGCTGCAGGTCCCTTGTAATAAATAAATGGGCGAAGAGACCGATAAAGACATGCTGAGAGGAGAGCGAATAGTCAGGCAGGAGAATCGAAGCGCTATTTTGAGTCAGCGTCATGCCGATTATGTTGTCAGGCTCAAGATCCGGATTACCGATTACTGCCTGAAACCACACCCATCAACCCGAACAGGTGATCTCTTGGATCCGCGCAACCTGCTGAGAAAGTAAGGTGCATGACCTCGAGCAGAGATAATTCTAGGGGAGCTCCCTTGGCCAAATGAGTAACCCATGGTGCGGTGAGCCCTTGATGTTCAGACCACAACCCCCCATTCGCCTTTCTGTCGGTCCAAAAGTCGATGTCGCCGATCCGCATCACGACGCGCGGCGAGAGTATCAGCTCTTGGGATAACCCAAAGTCGACTGAAGTAGCGTCTGCGTAGAAGCGTGTCTATGTCCCGAATCACCCCGGTAGCTGACGAAGGCTCGGCATCATTGTTTACTCGTGAAATGATTCCAAATTCCTCCAGCTTGTGCCGCCGTGGGTAACGCCCGGGAGGGAGAGTATGAGCAACATCCGGGCCAAGATAGACGACAACCTGGGTGCCCTCAGAGTAAATGCGCCTCATTTGAGCAACCTGGGCATCGCGCTCCTCCTGGCACGCCTGGTTGATGCATAGCGCGTCGACCCAAATCAGACGGATTCCTCTGTGGGGGCGGACATGTCGGAGCAATTCCCAGCAATTGCGTGTCTGTAGAGCGACGTCCCAGTATGGACCGACGTAGACGGGGAGCTGGCGTCTACTGTCGCCGTCTTCTCCAGCCCAGCAGTAGGAAGCGGTTTCGTATTCGGGCCAGTTGTCAAAGGAGTAGGTCTCAAGGTCTAGATGGATCTGATCGTCGACGGCGGTCGCGGGAGACACGCAGGCAAGCCGAAACTCGCCTGTCATGAGGGGCTTTTCACCGTAGATGGGGGACTGAACTGCATCTTTCACATCTTCCACAGCCTGCATATCTTGTCGCGCTGTCATCCGTTCCGAGCCAGGGACTGCCTCATCCCCATCATCATCCTCGCCGTTGTCACTGTTATTGGAAAGGCCTTCGATGGCGCGATAGGGAACTGACGGGGGCCACCAGAGATTCATCTTGCCACGGGGCTGATCCGGAGGAGGCCCAGCAAACGTAATTTCCTGGTCATAGTGGTTGATGATGTCCTCGAGATTTGGAGCGCTGCTACAAGTTCGACAGGTTGGTGTTGCACCCGCTTTGTCCACACAAACAGTTGGTGCCGGGCAATCCAGCTTGTGCCATCGACTCATTCTTGTAAGTTGTAAGAACAAGCAGGAAAGTTGGCTCGTCTCTAGCAACTAGCAGCGGTGATGGCAACAAAACCGGAAATAAATTCGCCAAAAGAAAGTTGGCGTGCTTCACCGCAGAGATCAGCTACTTACGCAGCAGTACAACCCTATTTCCCACAACCAAAAGTTTGCGCTTGTTAGAATAAGGGGCTCTCGTCAATTCCTCGAAAGCTCCTGTCAAGTAAGTTGTGGGAAAAGGTCAGCGTCGTGAAGCCGTGACTCGTTGGCAAGGGTAGCTGCCTAGGTACCTACGTAGGGATTCAAACCGGAACGAGGCAGTTGCAAACCGTCACCTCCTAATTCCCATTCCTGTAGCAGCTTGCCGACTTGTGAGCTTCGCGCCTTCCTGGCGACAGACATGGCAGTTCAACTGGCCAATCAGGAGGAGTGATATTCGGGGCAATGATGACCTGATACCTGCACAGGCTGCACTGCCCCCAAATATCTCTGATTCGGAGGTCGACCGGAAGCTTTTTATTAGTTGAACTCCCCAGCGGTTACGGCATATTCACCGCTTCGCTTATAGGAGTTTGGTGAAACGACCACTTGACAGATGCAGTGGGGAGTTTCCGACAGGCCGCTCTCTTGTGAGAGGGTTAGGAAAGTACAGGACAATAAAAGCATGGGACGGAATATAACAAAATATAAGTTAGTGATTTGTATTACAATTGTATTAGCGATAAAATGGATCAGTCTTATATAAGTTACATACAAACTACCTATTAACTAATACCTATATATACTATAACACGGGGTGGTGTCGAAGAAGGAACCTGAATTCCGTAGCGGCGATGAGAGCCTTGGTAAGGTACTTTCGCTGGCATTTCAATGAAATGAGGGTCGCCTCTAGGCTGAAAACATCGATAACAGTAGTCGATATCTGCTGTATTGGAGCAGGTCAGTGGACAGTAGGGAGTAGCAAGCAGGCTAGACTGTAAATTGGTTGACACCAGGCGTCCCTGGCATGACGTCGTGTGGCAATACTCGAGAGCCTTGACTGAGACTTATTACCCCTTTATTCCCACCCTGTTGCAGACCTTATCTAGCAGCTCAAGTTACGCGTCTATTGTCTTTTCTATATGGGGCAGACCATCGACAACCCCAAATCCATCATCATCAGATAATCTCCCCTCCACAACACAGCCAAGCTCTACTTGAGATCTCCAACCCCAACTTGAATGAACAGCATGAACACCCAATCTACCACCAACACGAAAATGAACATGAAATCCACCGGCACCCAATCCGAACCCAACTCCAACGCCGTGGCCAACACAGGCAAGACAGTCACGTCGACTCTGGGCAACACGGCCGCCGGGCTGGCCAACACTGCAGGCGGCGTGATCGGCGCTGCGTCGCGGGGCCTTGGCGAGACGGTCAGCAGTGCGACGGGAAACACCGGGCGGCCGGTGGGCGAGGGGATGGCCAACCTCGGGACCGGTGTTGAGGATACGGTGGCGCAGGGCGCTAAGGGGGTGAAGAAGGCTGGGGAGTGGAAGGATCCTACCAAGTAGTCTTGATTCTTGATAAATTGATTTTGAAGCTGTTGGGAGGGAGATAATCTCGGAACGTCTGAAAAGGTTGAAAATTGAACTGAACTGAAAGAATGGTTGTCGCAAATTTGTTTAGTTGAACTGTTGATATCCATATGCCGATACGGAATGAGGATCTGTCTCGCCATGTCCAAAGTCTTTGCTTTCTACCTTGCTGATGATGAAGGCCTAACCCCTATCCAAGAGCTCGGTCATGTATCAAAATCTCCCATCTCCCTGTATCCCTTCTCCAGCATTGATCACATATAACCGTGCATCTATCGACCGTTATTTATGCTATGCTATCCAACATACGATCTTAACCAAGCGAAACCTACCTACCTTACCCTATACCGGACAGTATACGATCTACGACGAATTACCAACCAAACTTTTCCACCGCCACGCGGACAGGCCTCCCCCTCCCGACCGCATCCGCACAAACGTTCCTCACCGTCCTGTTCAGCCCGTCGGGGCCGGACACCAGCACACCAACCTCCCTTTCTCCACCATCAAAACCATCATCGCCAGCAGCAGCAGCATTCTCAATCCACCGCTTCACCGTGCCCGCCACGTCCGGCCGGCCAGCCTCAGCCGTGGGTTCCGGAATGACGAGGTCCACTCCCGGGGAGGCCGCCAACTCATCCAACTGGCCTCCGGGAACCCACGCGCGATGCTCTCGCGTGTGTGTCACCCACAGGAGACAGACCCGGGCCGGCGTCCTCCGAGTCATTGGAGTTTGAGTCCTGCTGCTGCTGCAGGCTCTCACGCTGCTATTAGTATTGTCATCATGGTCACCACCACCATCGGCATGGTGACCGTGATCGTGAAGCAGAGCCCACACCAAAGGCAGCACCACGGCAATGCCACTCCCACCGGCAACCAGCACCGCACAGCTGCTCGCGCGCAGCATGTCAAGCGCGTGGGGTGACCCGTACGGCCCGTCCAGCTGCACGGAGAGCCGGAGAGGACCTGGTTGGGATTGATCTTGTTGTTTTTCTTGCTGTTGTTGGGCATAGCGGAGCAAGTCACTCGTGAAGCCTCTGTGGGCACGGATCAGGAGGGTGAGCGAGGCATGGATCTGAACGGAATCGTCCTTATTTGATGCTGGTGCTGATGATGATGAATTTAGGAGGCGGTGGTGCTGGGGGCGTCCGGGCGCGGCTGAGGCGATAGTGAACGGGTGGGCTTGGAGCGCGTATGACGGCCCCAGTGCCGGAACGGTCAGGAACACGTGGTCCGTTGGATCCCACCCGTGAAGGATGGATTTGTAGCCGAGGGGCAATAGCCGGGAGGATTTTGACTGTTCAGGCGGTGTGCCGTCGGAGGGAATGGGCCAGTCTGCCGACAGCAGGTAGGTTTCCTTATCGAGGAGGTGGATGGTAGCGATGAGGTTGGCCCGCTTAAGCAACAGGCGCCAAATGAACCGGTCGGCGAGGAAAATGATCAACGAGAAGACCACGTAAGGATGGCTGGTTTCGTAGTGGAACCAGAGGAAGACCAAGGCAGAGACCTGGAGGAGGACGTGGGTGGCCAGGAAGAGCTCGTACCAGCGCTGGCGGAAGCTGGCGAGGGAGGTGAAGAAGAGGACCTCGTAGCAGGTGAGCGTGCCAACACCAAACAGAATGAGCGGATGCGTGAAGTAGGCTTTTGGTGAATGCGTCGCGAGGAGCCAATCCTCTGCCAGCACGAACTGCCATACTAGCATGCCGATGAAGTGCACCGCCGCTTCGAAGCACATGAGCTCGCCAACGCGACGGTGGAAGAGGTTGAGGGCTTCGTAGGAGTAGCCGGTGAGCTTGCGGAGCGGCTGGTTCTTTGCGCTGAGGAGGTACAGTAGGGGTAGGTTGACGATGAAGACGAAGCCCGCACGATCGGCGAAAATAAAGAAGAAATCCCAGCGCAGCGGGAGACGGAAGAAGTGAATGAAGACGTTAAGGGCGACCCAGGCGAGAACGAATAGTGAGGTTGCATTGGACGGGAGGGTTCGATTGACGATCGGCAAAGGGGGCGGCTGTCGTATAAGCCAAGAGGATATTCGCCTGCCGAGGACGTTCTTCATGTTCCCTTTGAAATTCTGGGTTGGTCGGCCGGCCAGCAACGGAGCTCGCTCGACATCGATGTCCTCAACAGCATCGGATGGGCAGCAAATTCCATCAGTCGAGTTTTCCGGCGGCTCCCTTAATCGCAGCCACTTATGCTTGTCTCTCCTTCTCTGGCGCCAGTGCAGGACTGCCAAGATTAGAATGACAGAGAGAAGAACGATATTGTAGGACGCAACGATAGCCCGGGCTTGGTAGAGAGCATCGATAACCTGGCGGACATACTCGACCTTGTCCGGGTCGTCCCACCAGTTGCCGCCGCGCTTGCACTCGCCCCCGCCCTCGCTTAGGCTGCAGAGACAACGCAGAAAATGCGGCAACCTGATCCGCCAAAGCCCTCGCGCCCGCAGACATATTTCTGTGGTGTCCATAGCTCCGGCAGAGGGATAGCCTGCGAGCTCTGCTGAGGGAGCCCGACGAACATGCTCCTCGAGGAAGTTGAGGGATGATGGGAAAGAGGGGGGGAAAGATGACGCTTTGAGGTTGTTGGAAGGATCTTATCTGATCATCAGATAACTCTATCGGTGTGACTACCTAATCTAGTCTTCACTAGGTAGTGTGGTTGCTGCCTTGGCGGCTCTAACCATTTATTGCCGCCAATAGTGTGTAGCGTTAGGTCCACCTGCACAAGTTGCGGTTGCTTGTCCTCTTTTGGAGAGGCTCAAAAAGCGAGCAGTCGCGTCCAGATGCAAAGTTCGCATATTTCTCGATCTTTTTCAAGAATGAACCAAGTCTGAATTCTAGTCATAAAATACAGCCCCAATCCCCGAAAAGAATGAACCGACGAAGACTCCATAAGCGACAAACCCCGAGCCTTCGCTGCCCTCCCCTGTCACCGTGGCAGCACCCAAGACAAGAAATTCTATGATCTCTATGTACAGCTAATCATGCATGTATGTACTCATGAAGGGGTCCATCCCAACCAATAAACCTCCCCAAAATTAGTCGGTAACGCGGATGTAGCGGTAAGGCTTGGCGGTGTAGCTGCCGACCTTCCAGCCGACCTTGCGCTTGTACTTGACGCAGCCGTCGCCGCCCTTGCACTCGAGCGTGTTGTACGCAGTCTTGCCCGAGTCGGCCCACGAGAGGAAGAGGGTGACGTGGCCCGCGGCGCCGCCCGTGCCGGCTCCCAGGGTGCCCACAAAGTCGCCAGGCTTAAGGTCCTTCCACTCGATGGCCTTGGCGATCTGGGGCAGGCTGACCGTGTTGTAGCCCGGCGCGGTGGCGTGCAGCGCCATCGAGACGAACCCGGAGCAGTCGGTGCGGTACTTGCGCCCCTGCGGGTCAGGGTAGTAGCCGCTCATCGAGTAGGGCACCTTGCGGTTGACCCAGTACTGCCCGCGCGAGATGATCTCGGCCCGGCTGATCTTGCCATTGTACTCTGAGGTGCCGCCTGATCCGCCGCCGCCGCTCGAGCACTCCTTGGTCACCATGCTGTTGGAACCCGTCTTCACGTAATAGTCCGAGACGTAGCAGTTGTCGGATGTCTTGTCCCAGATCGAGTTGCCGCTGATGTTCTCGCCATAGGTTTGGCATGTGATCTTGACGTCGGTGCCCTGCTTGTACGTCTTGATGACCTTGTGGCTGGTTCCGGGGCCGTCGCGGCAGTTGACGACGTCTCCCGTGATTGGATACGCGGCGACCATGGAGACGGCCGCCGCCAGAGTCAAGAACATGTTGGTGAGCTGCATGGTGATGGTGGAGGGATGGAAGCGAGCTGGATTCGAGCGTAGGAAATGCTTCAATCGAAACTCAGTGCGGACGAGTGAATTGATCGGCTGATGGTAGAGCAAAGGACCGAGACCAGCAACCGTGATGCATCTGATGGCTTTATACTTGGAGCGACCTGGCACCGGGTGAAGACTCTCCAAGGTCGTCGCCTTGAACGCTTACTCCGTCATTCACCCGCATTACTGTTGACCCCGGGTGATGATCTCTGTTAGGCCGAGCTTTGGATCGACTTCGACGTTGAGTTGCCTTACTTGGTGGAGGTAGGTACCGCGGTGTAGTATTTCAGTCCTAAAAATAGAGGCTGTCAAGGTATGTCTCCAGAACTGACCCTAGGATGTTAGACGTGCTGACAACTTTGATTAGCATTTCTGTATACCGCGAGCTTGAATTCACCCGCTTCTTGGGTGCTAAGCCCTGATCTACTTCATTCTCTTGAAATATGCATATGCGATTCTTTGCAGTCTCGGTGAGCACCTTGGGAGAGTTTATTAGAGCCTGCTTCTGCATGTGATCATTGTGATGATTTGTTGCGTCCAAGCCTGCAACTTCATGTTGCAAACGCATTATGGATTCCATCTTGACTCTTGGAAACAGAGGCCTCCAGAATCTGGCTCAAGCAGGTTAATTATCCAGGAGACAGTTCATACTAGTCAAGTGTGCATGCTCTTTTTGGCGGCAATGGCTGATCTGCTTGTTGACTATCGTCGACTTGTTGGAGAAAAGAGATTTTTGGCCGGTTCATGCGAAAACTTACGAGCTCAGGGGGCTGATTACCTGTGAGATCACCCCTGAAAGCCCCAGCCATTTGGGCTTGTGGCTCGGCAAACGACTCGATAACCAATAACAGTGATTTAAGTGGGGAAATTGAACCCTGATGTCCCTGAAATAGATGTGGATATGCGGCGTTGTGTATAAGAATGACACTGTAAGACGGGTTAACTTGAACTTCATGATTTGTTAGAACTTCGCTTATTGAATGCACTTAGACAACCCTGGACAGGGCTCTGTGAACGACTTCCTGATTTAAGATTGTTTTATTGGCTTTAGGAGGCTTGAGAATGCTGCGAACTTCGAACTTGGAAGTCGAAGACTGAAGTTGCGAACATCTAAGAACGGACGCCGAAGTCTCAAACCTGAAAGGCTGAGATCACTCAGAGACTCTATGAGCAGAGAAGTATTCTTCAACTGCAAGGAGAGCGCTGACTGCGATATGCGGATATGGTCACGGCCATGTCCAAGTGCCCCCGGCTAGCGGCATGCAAGTGATCGGCGGGTGTTATTGCAGCTCGGAGTTCGGACAAGACGGAGCGATTAGGGCCGAGAGAGTTGTCATGACCCTAACCAGCGGTAGTGATTATAAACAGTGAGATTGCCCCGGGCCCTGAGAATGATATTTTAACCACCTACACAGGAGCAAAACAACTTGCAAACCTGGATCGTCTAGCTATGCCGCAGCGGGCAGCAACACCATGATCAAAGTCAGCATTCAGTCGGAGCGGTCTGAGATGATTTGTGCTTGGATAGCACGTTACACTTGCTATAGTCTCGTCTCACTGCAACGCAAACATGACCGCCAAAAGACGCCCGAGACTGGGTGAGGGTACGTGCACTTTCTACCAGGTAGGCACTTAGGTAGACGGGCTTCCAGGTTTCATACATTCGTGACCGTTACAGAGACGGACAGCCGGAAGGGTTAGGACAGATTAGTTTGGCTGTGAGAATGTAGGCCAGGAGCAAGCGATGACTTTCATCGTAGCAGACAGAACAAACTGTGGGTTGTTTCTTTGGGCCCTATGGAAGGTGTAGCGTCTACTAGTACAGTAGTACTTAGGTATATTGCACCCAAGAGACGAAGGTCCAGCCCCGATGCTCTTCAGACTTCAGTTCCTACTACTAGAGTAAGGTATCTAGTTAAGATGGAGCAAACTCTGGCTCTCTAATACTGGCTGAGTGGCCTTTCTCTTTTGGTTAATCGATGCTCCAATGACAGCTTAAGCATCCTGGCTTTGCTTTAGACCCAAACTCCACTTCATGCGTTCAATCTTGAGTTTCGTGAGAACAATCCTCCCAGTCCCAGTCTAGGTATCTAGTTTTACATCACCAATCTCTCCCAAGGCCATATTGGAAACTGCCCGCCGCATTCTGAGCCATCAACCCCTCACCAGACTCATATAGGGGCGCACTCGATGTCTGCTGAAAGTTCATACTGTGTTGATATATTCCAAGAATGTTGTAGCCCATCCCGGTGGTGTTTGCCGTTGATGATGCCGACGATGGCTGAGACCGCGGGTAGTACGCGTTAGCCGGCGGTGGAGCAAGTAGATTGGAGTCGGAGCCGAGACAAGCGGGCGAAGGCCAGGCAGCAGTAGTTACGGCATCAGGACTTGAACCGTTCCAGTCCAAATCGCACCCCATATAAGGACTCGGGCTGGCCGAAGCATCGCTGCCAGCACTGCCGGTGTACCATGTGTCAGTGTAGGCAGCCATCTGGTATGATGGTTGCAGGAGCTCGTCAATTTCGGTCTGGCTGAGGTCCATCCAGCTCGAAACCATATCTGGCTCGGGAGTTGCGTATGAAGGTGAAGGCGTTGGGGGTATGCTGAGATTATGTCCAAGGCTTGGGCTTGACGTTATGGATTCAGCCTTTGTCTTGGATGCATTCCCGGCTTGCTTGCGGCGGAGGATGCTGTATCTGTTCTTTGCCGACAGGGATGTCCGGTTGGGAAAGTGTTGATGTACGATGTCGCTCCAGTTTCGGCCATTCTTAGATACTAGGTCGAGGAGTTTCGCATCCTATAACGCATACCTGGTGAGCACTGTGTATTTGGAAACCTGAACAAGCAAGAGGGTCAAAGCTACATACCTCTTCCGGCGTCCAAGGGCTCTTGTCGATGCGAGGGTCGAGGCAGTCGTACCACCGCTTCCAGCACTGGTCCCCGTTGCGGGTGCCGACAGCCTCTGCAATCTTGCTCCACCGCGCACCGTAGAGCTCGACGGCCTCACGAAGCCTCTCGTCTTCCTCCCTCATCCATGTGCCTTTTCGGATGGTGTTGGCGATGCTGTAATGCCAGCGTTTCCGGCAGTCCTTGTTGTTGCGCCCAGGTAGATGGCCGGCGACTTTGTGCCAACTGACTGTGCCGTTCTTAGGGGTTTCTGCCGGTGTGGTTACTTTGTCAGTCGTTGATCAAGCGTGCGAACTTTTGGAGCAACACGCCGATGCTAGCACAGAGTCCTCACTCACCCTTTGCCACGGCCTCGGAGAGCTTTTGGTCCTCGTCGGGCGTCCACACCTGCCGGGTCTTTTGCCTCGGGGCTGGAGCATCCTGCGAAGAACGCGAACTTGTCCTTGATATCCCTAGCATGTTGACTATGAAGGGGTGTTTGTGTGAGAGGATGACTCTGATAGCTTCGAGATAGTAGAGGCGGACGACAGTGAGAGCCGAGACAGCGTTCGGCAGCAATGTCTGTGAAATGCTTGATAGAAGCGAGCAAACCTCTTAGTTTCTGTAGATTGTAAGCATGGCGTGTTACAGCTTATAAGTACAGCGGCTTCACACCATCCCACCGGCCTATGAAAGTCCTCATCGCACCCCGAATTCTGAGGGGAAAGTTCTCGGGACCAGTATGCACCCTGGAACGGCAAGGATGTCTGCGCATCCCTTCGCCGATTGCTCCACGCCTTCAGCCCTACGGCTCATGCATATCGGCCACCAGGCGGCGTTATGTCAGAAAGTAACGTGCCAGTTGTGCTCGATCTGCATGCATGCAATGTGTGGCTTCAGTCCCCACCCAAGGTTCTGGAGCGGCCGGTAGGGTTAGTAACGGATTGACAGTGGCGATTGGCTTTCGCTTCGTCTAAGCATCATGCCTGCATCCCGCAGCGGCGGAGTCGGACCCGCACCCTTTCCGAGTCGACCCTGATTGGCTTTGATCCGCGCGACCGCTCTTTTCAGCTCAAAGCGTGCAACCCGATGAGGAAGGAAGCTTGTGGCTGAGGTGTGCGCCAGTCGTGGGTAAAAGGGCCGTCCCAAGGCGGTGGAGCGCGTAGATTGTTTCCCTCGGCACTCAGTGTTGTTCTTCAACTTCTCACGCGTTCCCCGGGTCCCCAACGGTGCTCGGCTGGGAATCTGGGATGAGGATCGGGGTTTTCCCCACGCGGGTTTGGCGGTGGGCCTATCCCGTGGCCGCCTAATCTCAGGGGAACGGGACGGGACAGCCACAGCTCTGAACTGGGCGGCGAAGCCGGCGCTGGAACTTGCCGCAACCCCGGGTTGCATCTTTCCTTGACCCCATGATAAGGTCAAAGAACGGTGAGGATCGCCAGCCACAATCGAAGCCCAGCCTTGACGCGAGATTGACGAGAGCCGTGCGAGATTGTTTGACTTGGTGTTAATTAGATTTTCCCGCAGGTGCAGACTAGCGGGCAGTCAAAAAACGCAAAAAGGTGCACGGGAGCATCGCGCTAGGGCGGCTCGTGTAACAGTGGGACGATTCTCGTTTCTCGGGTCGTCGTCGCTGTCCATTCACGAGTCAGCAGTCAGCACTTTCTCTGCACCTTGGGAGTGCAGCACCCAGAGGCACGCTCACAGCGCTCAACTTGGCCCAGGAGAATTTTCATTCAGTATGTTTCATGCCCATCAAATCCCCTAGCGTGAGGCCTCTACCGTACATCTTTGATGCCTGAGGTCCTGGGACCTGCCCGATGTTGCAAGCACCGTGAGACGCCGAAGCGAGACGCCGTACGGAGTAGCCAAACCCACACGCTAGGCGATCGCCTAAGAATTCTTCCTGGTAGTAAACCCCGAGGGAGACGAGATCTGGCCAAGCGAGACCCCAGAGAACTACGCTAGTGCACACGTGTAGAAGCATTGTGGAAACAGTACTCAGGTACTTTGATCGGAACCCGCCGCGAGAAGATGCACGCCGTCCGGAGAGCGGAAGCAGTCTGCAAAACGTGCAGGTGCAAGGGAACTGTAGACGGCTAAAATTGCTGGAAAAGTATAGGGAGTCCCTGAGTCGCTGGCTTTTCATTTGTCAAATTTGTGACCGCCATTTGGTAAACACTTGCACTGCCCTGGAGCACTACCAAACAGCGCAAATCTTGGTGGTAACGTTTCACACAGTTGAACTTGCTCACTCATTCCCGACAGCGGATGCGCGTGTCTGCTCTGTAATTTCGCTTGTTATTAGTCTTGCTTGATGCTATACCGACGACTCTTGATCATGTCACGGTATATGAGAGCACTCGAACGATTACTCCATAATTCGGCGACTACACCGTACTTCGGGCGCAGGGCCTCGGGCGGTCGGGCTAATAATACCCTGAAAGGGTAAGGTACTCCGTAACACCGGCAACCGTACTAGATATCTCAGATCTGTGGAGTCCTTCGACCTTGGACGTTAGGCATAATGCTTTAAACTCTTCTATGAAATAGTTTCATTAACTTCTGTAAGTCAACGCCTGAACTCATCAGATGATCAGGCCATATTCTTAGAGTAGATGAGCGGTTGAATTGAGTCAGTCAGTGTCAAATTCCGGGTACTGATACCCAAAGGTAAAGAGTCCAAGTTTAGAAACTTCAGCAGGGCTCATGGCAGTCCAAAGTTCATAACATTGGACGAGGCAGTATCTTACTCTGCTCGAGACGTCTGAGGCCTCATAGATCTCACTCTTCAGCTGAGGGTTGTCGGAACTCGGAAACGGAATGGACATATCCGAGAGCCATGATCAGCCGGGCATCAATTATCATGAGTAAAAATAACGAATCAATAGAATTATAGAACAGTTTAGAAGCCGTTCATCGCCATATCAGCGTATACCGACACAAGCCTGCGATTAACGACATGATCTCATAGGTAGAGGCTGTGTTGCATTCTGGCTATCCGTGGAGTATACTTGACGTCATGTAGTCTGCTGCTCACACTCGAGGTGGAGAATTGCCCTTATCAACACCTAAATCAGTATTGCTCTGGATGGTCTCGGTAATCGTCCAGTCTCATCCGTTTTCAACTACACCTTCTATCTTTTGAAACTGCAAGGAACAAGAGACTAGAATTGCCAAACCACCAAAACCGCCACTCGCTCACAGCCTGATCCAGAATGCCGTCCGCGATTGTAGTAGGAGCAACGGGTAGGCGATGCCGTCCACTTCACATGGAATCAAGTCATGTCCGAAGCGTAGGCTAACAAGTCCTAGGGATCCTTGGTCGAGAGATTGTCAAACGGCTCGGCCAGAACCAGGGGACCTGGAAGACGGTATACGCTCTCTCTCGCAGCAAGAAGGACGAGTATCCGTCCAATGTGCATCACAGCCACATCAATCTACTGGACTCGGCCGAGGACATGGCCAAGCAGTTAGAGGGTGTTGAAGCGCAGTATGTGTTCTTTGCAGCCTATCTGCAGAAGGACACGGAGGAGGAGAATTGGCGGACAAACGGTGAGTCCAGCCGAGCTGCTTGTTAGTGGTTGCCGTGTAGATACAAGCAGTGACTGACAACACCACCAGGCGACATGATTGATAACTTTTTGAGAGCCCTTGAAATCACGGGAGCGGTCAACACAGTCAAGCGCATCCTCCTGGTCACTGGCTGCAAGCAATACGGCGTGCACCTAGGACGGGCAAAGAACCCCATGTTAGAAACGGACCCTTGGCTGCGGGACGAGCAGTTCCCTCCCAACTTCTACTACAGGCAGCAGGATATCCTCAGGTCCTTCTGCGAGAAACACTCGGGCATCAGCTGGGTGGTCACGTACCCCAATGATGTCATCGGCTTCGCCAAGGGCAACTTCATGAACCTTGCCGCCGGTCTCGGCATCTACGCAGCCGTGAGCAAGGAGCTAGGCCAGGACCTTGCATTCCCCGGGTCCGAGACGTTTTACACCAAATTCGACAGCTTCACCTCGTCCAAGCTCCACGCCGAGTTTTGCGAATGGGCCATGTTGGAACCGAAAGCGGCCAATCAGACCTTCAACGTAGTCAACGGCGACGTCGAATCATGGCAGAACCTGTGGCCGCGCTTGGCGCGACGCTTCGGTATGAGGGTCAACCCGGACCAATTCGCTGGCGACTCGGAGCTGGCGAGTAAGACGGGGCTCGGCCCACAGCCGCCTATCAGCACCGTTGCGGAGGAGGCAGGGCTCCGCGGCCGGATTCGGCCGAGCGAACTGGAGCAGAGGATCAGCCTGGTCAAGTGGAGCAAGAGAGACGACGTCAGGAAGGCGTGGCAGCGGCTGGCTGAGCGCGAGAAACTGCAGGCCGACGCACTCGACCAAGGGACGTGGGCGTTCATTGATTTTGTTCTTGGGCGCAACTACGATATTGTCGTCAGCATGAGCAAGGCAAGGGAGGCTGGATGGACGGGGTAAGTTCTAGTCGACCAATTGTATCCGAGACACGTCAAACGGAAGATGCTGACCATGTTTCAGATACCAAGACACATGGAAGTCGTTGTCAGACGTTTTTGGCGAAATGGAAGCCGCGAATATGCTGCCAAAGATCCACTAACCGGCCTCGGGTGTTGGGGGAGGCCGGGCTCAAGTCGGGTACCTTATGATGGGCAAGCCAAGTACCCGTTGGCTAGGTGAAGCCAACCCGGAATTGCTTCCGCCTGTTGCACAATCAAGGATGATATGCTGTTTTTCTTTAGACGACCCTGTCTAGCTGCAATTGGATGTCCTCACCGAGCTCCGTCAAATTCAATTAGCCAACCAACAGCTTTAGAGTTTGCAATGTATCATAATGATCACGCACCTGGACCCTGACTCTTCACCGGCTGTGCAACCAACCACTTCCCCTCCCATTCTCCCCATCCACCACCACCACCTCCTCCGCCCTACATCATGAGTCGTTCACCATCAACGGTCTGGTCCTCCCCCAAATGCACACGACCCCCTTCCTAAAATACCGCGCCCCACCCACCCTCGTGCCCACGTCCGATACCTCTGATGCCGCCAGTGGGCCCTCGGGGTCCCCTCCCAGCCCGCCGCTAACAGCTTCCAGTCACCAAGCTCTTTCACGGACGTGCAACCCGAATCTTTCCGGACCGAACGATCTAGCGGTCTCCCCTTTTCACCGTGTGAGCAATACACCAAAGGAGATGTAGCAGCCCTCCTCGTCCTGAAGCGAGACATGACTCACGGCTCAGGTCTGTTATACCATCCTCACCGCTTCGCTGACATGAATTGTTAGTAGAACCCAGTGTTTAAACGTAGCAATGACATTTAAGGGCTTCCCTGGCTGGGAGCACGACAGCACCATGTCAGTGGGCTTGAGAGGTATGTGGTAATGCAATGTTAAAGGTAGCCAAGTAGGTGCGGGGCTAATACTCGTTCCGTTCGTGGAGATTGAGGCCTTTGATGACGCACCGGGGGTGTTCGATGAAGAAATGAAGGTCAGTAATGTAAAAGCGAAGGCCCCGCTTCGAGTGTAGTTCAAGGTGACCTCGTGATGATATGGCCGACACTTGATGAGTGTGGAGCAATTCAGAAAGAGGAGGGTTTTTGCGAGGGCGTGTACGAATAGGCGGGCTGGTGCTGTCTTCTCGCAGGAAGACACGAGGCAGGGGAAATGCCATGTAAACCGCTGGCGGCACGAATGGGTCTGTATGTATCGCGTAAGGATGGTGGATCATCGAGGAGACTCGTCTGGTGTTGTTGGTCTCAAGTTTTGCCGTGAATCTCTATCAGCGTCGGAGCTGCAATCTGGAAGATAGTATTGCGGAGGTGATGTAGATTCGATATCGCTGAATGAGTAAACAAAGATTGGAATAAGACTCAGGAGCTTAAAGCTCGGCCAGTCTGAAGTTGTAGAGGGACAGCATGTACAAAACGGTTCGAAGGGCGTAAAGTCATTACAGATTATAAATGCTAAAAGTCTAGGGGCATGTACATGGGGTATCTCTGTCATCTATCAGCGTAATGTGAAAGAGCTGGATGCAGTCAAGTTATTGCAAAATCGCAAAGCACCAATCGCTGTCCGCTTTATGGGCTTCCCGCAGGTCAGCTTTCATGTAGCAACGATGCCTGCTGTCCTCATCGCCGGCTATGTAGCCCCATGAGCAAGCCTCGCATTCCGAATTGGAAGCGCAGACGTTCATGCAGTCGGCCATGCTGCTTGTGTAGAGGTGTGCCAAATCGGTGGCGCCATCACCGCTGTAGTCGATGCCGCAGAGTCGCAAGAAACTCCTGGTTGAACCTGGAACGAAGTAGATTGTGTTGTTCAAGGCCGGGCAATCTGAGTTGTACTCTGGCCGGGACGCCGCCTCCATTGAGGATGTTTCGGCGGGCTGAGTACTGGAGGTAGAGGTGGATTGGGAGTTTGTTGGCGTTGGACCACCGTCCATTAGTGATGCAGGGAGAGAGCTGCTGAACTGCATTAGCTAACTGTCAGTAGCCATGAGCAGCCTTGCCAGGGGTGCATTAAGCTGCTACGGACCTTGATGGCTGTTGTGCCGGCTGTGCTGACGGCCTTGACAGGCCTACTCCAAGTCCGGCTCCAAGTCCTACGGCAATTCCAATAAGAATCAATACGGCAACGGCAACCTTGATCCAAAAGGCTCGATTCTTGGTGGTGGGACCCAAGTCATTGCTATCGGTGAGACTCCAATTGCGTTCGCTTCCGCCCACACCTCCACTTGCAGCCGTGCTCTCCGCTACCGGGTCATTCAGATCTCCATGACCGAGCGTCTTTTCATGAATCTCATAGTCGGCAGGCGGTGGAGTCCCCTCACGGTAGAAGGTGTACTGGTCGAGGTTTGTCTCGTCACGATCGTCCCAATACACAGCGGGCGGTGTAGAGTCAGCGGTTGCGCCGGCCGTCGGTTTCCCGCCTCTTGGGATCTGCTGGGACGTCTTGCCATGGCTAACCGATGGCGTCACCTCGGCGAAGCGGACATGATGCCGGTTGTTGTCGTTGTCGTGTGGTTCAGGTTGCGGTTGCGGTTGCGGTTGCGGTTGCGGTCCGGGCGAAGATCCTCGGCGGTGTGGTGGGTCCATGGTTTGGATGATCAGAGCCAGGGGTCCATTCCGCTCCCGTTGCGACCAAATACCGTACTCCTTGGCGCGATCCGTTCCGCTGCCACAGATCCTCTCGGTTTGCGGCCGGGTTTGTAGCGGTTGGCACCATTCGATCGCGCCGGAGCGCAGGTTGCCTGAGATGGAGAAAACGAACGAAGGAGGAAAGAAGGAGAAAGGCATCCCTGGTGCCACTGCAACCCAGCCCTGAACATGGCGTCGCCAAGGATTGGTCCTTCCTTCCACCTTCCACCACGGACCCGCCGCAATTTCGCGAAATTGGATCGTGAGTGCCGCGCTTTGACGTGCTATCTTCGTGCCTCCACAGTGGCACGGGGTGGAGAAAGATGCATTGCCAACAGCGCTCATCGTGTTGGCCTGTCCATGATACCTTTCGTGTAACGAGCTGGGAGCTGTCCAACATTTGGAATTATCCTACGGATACTGCTTGACTGAAAGCTTGTTCAAGCCCGTCCATAGAAAGGGAAGGCCGTCTTATCTGTCTACGCTAGAGGATCCTGGTTCAATAGTGCACGACCCGCCTTGGCTTCTCACTTGTAGAAAAGTTCCACCACATACGTTACTTCCAGGTTCCACCAGTTATTGGAACTTGGAAGTAACTGAAGGCAGTCTAGGCTCAGGAACATATATGTACCTAATATTTTGACCACTGATACGTTCTAGTGTATGCTCTTTACTTATCAGTTGCGTAGACACGGAAGGTTTTAGGCAAGCCGCAAGCATTGAGTACCGAGCCTGAATACCCTGGAGGCAACGATGCCATACCTACCACATCACCCAGCATACATAGGTAGCGGTAGCGATCATGAGCATTTGAATCTGGTGTTCTACATAGGACACCTTGCTTGCCCTTGTAGACATCAAAATGGGGAACCGCTTTTCCTCCTGTGTACCGTGTTGTCAAGCGCAGGAGGTTCCGTTTGCCCACCTACCACCTGATGTTCTCTTGTATCATGTATTCCTGGATCCCTTTCCCTCGGCAACTTCAATTTAGATCTCGGAACATAGGATGCCTGAATGCCCTTGACTTTCCGTTCCAGAGTGCGCCGCTTCATGTTAATTGCTTTCTGAGGGTCCGTACGTTGCTGCCCATGGATCGTAAGACGGCAGCAGCATGAGCTGCTGTAAGTGGCGCCTCCGAATTCCAACGTTGCCTCCATCGAAGATGGGAAGCGCCAGGGCAGTATTGAGCAACTCAGAAAATGGCTGGCTCAGGTCGTAAGCCGTGCTGTCTCAGTGTCAGCGTGTACATGTACGGACTCGAGATAAAACTCCCATTCTTCCAGTAGCTTAACTCACACTCCTACCGCGTTGATGATGTCCATGCAAGCCTTGACGGCTGCGTCGCTACAGTAGACTTTTGCCGCCAACGCCAACTCCCGTCGCGCGCTGTAGTCGCCGGGCCCATTTTCCATGGCGTGGGCAGCCTTCCAAGTCAGGGCTCGCGACGCCTCGGTCTGCATCTTGACATTGGACAGCAAGTCGGCAAACGCCTGGCGTTCTAGCAGCGGCACCGCACCATTGCGCGAGTCTCGCCTGGCAAAGCCCAGTGCCGCATCAAAAGCCGCCCGCATGAGACCGACACTCATAGCACCGACAAGCACGGCGCTAGCATCAAACGAGGCAAAGACGACCTGAGCGCCCTGGCTGGGGGGACAGAGAACGTTCTTGGCTGGCACGCGGACGTTGGTGTATCGCACGTGCGGCCCGGAAACCGACGTGTGGCCCGGCATCGAAATGTGACGGACAACCTCGAAAGCGCCGGCTCCGTTCCGATCGAGGTCGGCACGGGTGACCAGGATGATCATGACGCGGTCTTTGGGGTCGCTACGTTCCGGCTGTAGGGTTTCGCCGTCGGTCACATCACGGCAAACGATACAAGCCAGGTCGCACCCCCTAAAGTCCCAGCCCGCGCAGTTGGTCGCCCACATCTTCTCGCCATTGATAACCCACTCGTCGCCGTCCCGCCGAGCTGTGGTCTGCAAGCCGGGCGCACCCTTCTCCAGGGCGTTGGCAACTCCGCCGGGCTCACTGAATACCAGCGAAGCCAGAGGAGCGTCCTCGCCGCTGAGAAAGGGGGCCAGAAACTCGGCGTGCCCAGGCTTGCCCGCAATGTTCAGCGGGGTTAGGCCCAAGCCGGTGGCGAAGATGGTGAGAGCGGCCGATGGCTCGGCGGAATAACACTCCTCCACCAGGATGGCCGCCTCGATGAGCGTCCCACCGGTGCCGCCATGGGCAGGTGAGATTTGGCCTTTGAGCAGGCCGCCTTGGACGGCAGCGGCATAGGTGGGCCGGGTAGCTTGGAATCGCTCGTGGTGTTGCTCGTATTTGAGGTACTCGGCGCGGGCCGGCTTGAGGACATTGTTTGCAAAGCTGGCGGCAGCGGTACGGGTGGCTCCCTCCTTTGAGCCGAGATGAAAGTCGATAGGCATGCTGAGAAGGTTTATGAAATCAGGAGAGTTTAATTAAGGGAAAGGGGATGATTTGAATCGACGGAATGCACAGAAAGGGCGGTGGGTGCATAAAAGGATTGTCGTGTGTATCAATCATAGTCTCCATTCTGGCTTCTACCGCCGCTTGTTTCTGTCGGTTGAGCTGGGCATTACTAACAACTGTCAGCCGACCATCGACGATGAGTGTGGACTAGGCCCTTGGGGGAACTCTTATCCCCCATCAACACTAGTAATCCTTGATTTACCGGGTGGATGTAACTCCAGACAAAAAGCACGTCAGCTTTGTCCATTGCCATCACCTCCGGCTCAATTTGCCTTCAATATCGTTCGGTGTGTCAGCATCCGCGCGCAGATGCATTACTTGCCAGCCGATCTCGGCTCTCTCCTCAGGTCTGGTACCTAGTGATTTGCTTTCAAACAAACAATCGGCGAGTCTGCTAGACTGCAGAAAGCTTTGTGAAGAAGAATGAGTTATCACATGCACATCATTCATAGCATCGCCAGCGGTTTGCTGAGCGCTGAAACATTTCAAGACGTGTTCGTACTGCTCGACAGCCCAGACTATAGCCCAAAGTATGTTGCTACTAGTAGAGTAACCGAAATGTAGAGTTCCATGATTTCGATACATAGGTGCTTGCTCGAAAATCAATGGGTCACTGGACTGGTGGTAGTTGGTTGAAACCTGTGAACAGGATACGCTGTGCCCTTAGCTATAATTCGAAATGGTTACCAGAAACCTAATATGCTCTGGTTAGTGACGACCACTACTAGTACTAGATGATTCGGAACCTGATTTCAGGCTCAAGGCCTCCTCAGCAGTCAGCTTGACCTCGGAACCCTGATTTGATTCGGTATCGACTTGTGGTTCCCCCGAAACAGTCTGGTTATCTGGTGGAGTATTCCAGAGCAAGCAAGCAAGTGCACTTCAAAGCATGGGCGACTTGAAACACCGGGGGGCTACTCCTAGAGAGTGCTTTCAATTTTGACTCCTTCGGCAATACATGATGGTGCTTGAGAACATGTAATCGAAGTCCGGGAAAGTGTAGCTGGCATAAGTAGCGTCCATGGTTGAGAAAGCAGCAAGGGGAGACTTTGCCTTGTAGTCGTGGTCGACAACTTTCTCCCACTCATCTAAGCTAGCGCCGACAAAGAGCCCAGGAAGACTCGCGAGCGCTTGATTGTAGATGTCGAGTTCCATGTGGATGCCATAAAGCAGCGTGTTCTCATCCACCATGGCGAAGGCGTCTGGGCTGTCGACGACTTCGAGACCAAGTCTAGTGCAAAATTCCCTGTCTGTCTGTGTAAAACGAGGCTCCTGGACAACGCATCTGATATCTCTACCACTCCATGATCCTACGTCAGCCTTGTCAGCGATTTCAAATCGTAGAGACACTGTCGTTGGAAAGGCAAGGGGGCGCCTAACTCAAATGGTCGACAATGAAGCAAAAGGCGGCCGTCTGCATATGAGCTGTTCGCCTTGCCGTGACACTGCCATTACTTGGCTCGTAAGGGCCAGGGCCGAGACATATGGCTGTGGTGATGGTTGGGCGATCTGGTTGTTGTTTGAGCAGCTCCATTACTGCCTTCATGCGCTCCCACCATTCTAATACTTGCCAGTCGTTGGTTGCTGTCTTGTGGTACCGCCATAGATCCTCGGCCGAGAACTCCGGGTTTGGGTTCGGCAGGATGCTGTCGGCTGTGGCATCGGCTCCGGGGTCCGGCTGTGGCGTCGGCACGGGTCGTAGACGGCCCCTCTTGCGCTTAACTTGGTTCCACTCGCCTTCCTCTTGGGCCGCCATTGTGTCCGATGGCAGGCTGAGTTGGACTTGTGGGAGGGATAGAGGAGGGTGGGTAATGGGCGTGATTGTGCCCAGGGGAATCTGCTTAGGTGGCTAGACAGCTCCAACAATATCTAATTTTTCCTCTTCATTGAACTCCCCTCATTGCTCAATGCTGCCCAAACTCCAGAGCTTGCGTCTCGAGCTTGCCCAAATTCGTAAGTCGCAACTGACCAGTCGAAATCTGGCGAGCAGTTGCATGCGATAAGCACCAAACGATAAGCCTAAAATTCTCACCGCCTGTCGTTTATGGTAACGTCCAGCCCCACCTTGTAAGAGAAGTGCGAATTGGGGAAAGCGGTCGTCAAAGTTGTTTCCTGTTCTCCCTTCTCAACGGGTTCATCTCCTTTGCAGATCGATAACTATCGGATCTCACCATCGAATCAAAGTTTTTATGTCATCCATATGTATACCTGTAGCGGTGTTACCTGATACCGTGGCGGTTTTCTCTTGGCTCTCGTTCTCAGATTGCACATGGTCGAGTCAGCTCAGCGGTTGTGTACGAAGTACTCGACGAAGTGACACCACTCCGGATGGACCCGCGTGCCCTAGGTGGAGTACATACCTAATAAATCCACGTCGCCCCCCAAAGGCAACCCTTTGCTCGCTGCGAGACCTGACAGCGACAGGGCAACAAAACTCACACAGGTCTCACTCTGGGCTTTGCTTCACTGCATCTGGAACATTAGGCGCTCCCGTCTAGAGCAAGTCTCTCATGGCGTACCCGTACGGGGTATACGGAGTACGTACATGTAATTTGAGATCATGGCTGGTTTGTGTAACAACAGGCAAGACCCGGATTCTCACAAAAGTAGCAACCCTCACGGATTGTGGAGCGTCACATCATTGGTTTCCAAACTGGGAGTCAGGGCGCTTAGCCTCGACGAAGGGTTGGAGGGCGAACATCCGATGCGATCCGGCTTAAACTGACCAGAAATCTGCTGTGCAACATCACGCATTGTCATCTTCCAGTTTTCTATCTCTCTGGGCTCAACATCCCAGGTTGGGCTAAAAGCAAGGCGAATGAGATGCAGGTCCCACCAGCAGAATGCCGAGGGAGAGACGTGGCTCTTCAACCGCTCGACCCGAACGGTCCCTACATCCCCCCAAAGCCAAGGCGGTGCTATCACCGATTGGACCGGCTGGTTGTGATTGGTTTTGAACGAATTGTCGACTCCCGGAACGACATTGGCCAAGTGATTCACCCAAGCGTCGCCGCTTCGCCAGCAGCCGAGCGGTCAGATGCCGTCTCCCATTGGCCGCAGCCACCTCCGGTGACAGGGGGCGGGAGCTTCGGCGCAGCACGGCATGCATCTCCCCCAGCTGTGAATGGCCGGGCCGTTCACAGGCATCTGCTGCCCAAAAGCCACCCTCATTGGTTGTCTTTGATGGGTGCATGCGAGGGGTCACTTTGTCCCTCTGCACGGGGGGTTGCAAGATTGGTTGCAGTGACAGGCCTGGGCGGCTGGAGAGAGGAGGGGAATGGCTGCAATGGCTGATGCCGCGAGATATTACCCTCCTGCTGCCCGCGGGCCGGGTCTTTGTTCTGTCTTTTCTTTGATTCCCTTCGGATTGCGATTTCGAACAAGGTGCGCCGTTACAAAGTGTCCTCGACAACGATTCCGGGTATCCCAACTACTGTCGTGCTTGGTGGCATCCAGACTCGCCACCACTTCACCGGCACGCAAACACCGAAGGCTGAGAGTCGGGAGACAGGTGGCTGCAGTTGAGATATAAAAAGATACCCAGAGGTTCAAAAGAGGGGACGTTCGCGAGGAATAGAATGAGGCGGGTTTGAACCCTGATAACACGATCCGCCATTTCTCGGACCTTTTCACCGACACCCCAGACCCATCCTCATCATGCTCTCATCAGCACTGCTCACAGTCGCCGGAGCGGCGCTGGCGTCCGCGCACATTGTTATCACGTATCCCGGGTGGAGAGGCAACAACCTAATTACGAACGAGTCGTTCCCATATGGCATGCAATGGATGTATCCATGTAGGTTCTGACGCGCCTCACCCGCCGCTTAGACTGCGTACCGTACTGACAGCCGTGACCAGGCGGTGGAATGGAAGCGACAGCAAACAGGACGTACTGGCCGACAGTAGGCGGCGCCATCGCCTTCCAGCCGGGCTGGTTCCAGGGACACGCAACGGCCATGATCTACATCAACATGGGCTTCGGCACCGAAGGACCCGAGCTCGGACCGAAAGGCGGGCCCCCGAACATGAGCTTCCCCATGATCACTCCCTTCCAGATTCTCGGCCCCACAAAGAACCCCTATCCGGGCACCGTCTGCTTGCCGCAGGTGCCGCTGCCCGCCAACACGGTTGTCAAGCCTGGCGATAATGCCACCATCCAGGTGGTCGAGTTGGCGGTTCATGGCGCCGCTCTCTACTCCGTATGCCTTCCCGTCCCTAATTCTCTGGCAACCGGACGAATGACTAACCTGGCTTGCACAGTGTGTCGATATCACCTTTGTCGAGCCCGGCGACCCGCGCCTGGCAGAGGTTAACGAGACCAACTGCTTCAACACCACCGAGATTGGCGTCGCTGATATCTACTCAATCACTCTCCGCGCATCGGGCCAGACAGTGAATGGTGCGACCAGCGGCGCCGGGCGCACATTCCGGGTCGGTGGCAATGTGCTTGCCTATATCGGGTATCTTCCTCTGCTAGTGGGCGGGCTGTGGGCGCTACTGTGAAGCGAACGATACTGGTGGGAGGGTGTGGTGATTTTGCGGCCGTGCTGAGACTGGGCTGCGATTGTACATTTTTCGGTTTTTTTGTGTGTGTGCGTGTGGCATATGGGCAGGCGTTTCGGGGACATTCTTCTTTGTTTTCCTGTACCTTTCTTTGGCTTCCTCCATGGGAGGATGGAGCAGCTGGGGATGTCAAGCAGGCGGCATCATGTCCCTTTCCCTCGTGTTGGGACAGTTGCTTGGCTTGGCCTTGGAAGAAAGTGGCTTGTTGGAGTAGCCGCCATGACAGTCCTATTCTTTTGATGGGATGGGCGTTGCTATTATGGACTGAAGCGCAGGCCTGACAGAGGCTGAAGCAAAGCGTATGCGGTTGCCAGATGATTGACAATTCTATCGGCAAAGCTGACCAGGGAATTATTCCCCAGCCAAGTTGCATCTTGCCTGTTGTACTCTCTGAACTTGTATAAAGGCATACACGTTGGAACTCTATCCGAGTCGATTTGAACTGGAACCGAGGTTCCTGACGTTCCATGGTCTGAGAACCGTAACTGCACCGCATAAGCAGTAAACTATCATGATAGATTGGGAACGGAAACAATCACGAATCACTTACAGACAAAGTTGTGATTTGCTACTTATGGCTCACCCTGGACAGCATTGCTAAGACAGCGAGACGCTGAAGGGGTCTCAATCCCCTCAATGATATACCACGTTGCGAATTTGGCGCATATCGACTCACCCAAAGATGGAGGAAGCTAGGAGTGTCAAAAACTCAGAAATGCGTGTCGCCAGCCGCCGGGCGGAGAGCGATACAGGGTGGGACTGCCTCGGAAACAGGTGGTCGGGACCCTGATCACAGTTGCAGGCGGCTCTCACAATGGGAGATGGAGCCCTGTTCACAGTTCACGGGTCCTGTTCGGATTACGCTTGTAAACAATTTGGCATCGCAAAACGGAGTTCATTCCACGGTACTGTGACCATTGCATGCTTCCATTTTTCCCATCTATTAGCGCCAACAATATCCCGGGGCTCATCTTATCCGACACTCATAACCCGTTCAGACCAGGTTTTTGAACCGTGGGTACTCCTTCCACGAAAGTTCTCGAACCCAAGATATAGAAAGGGATAAGACCCTGCCGTTTCTGTACGTTGCCTTCTACAACACAAAGAGCCCAATACGTCCACTACGCCAGGCAGCGGCAAGCCACCTACCGTTTCAGATACGCCAGACACTCCTGTGCCAGCGACTTGATGCGCGCCTCGCCAGACTTCTTCGCCGCCTCGCCGATGGGCTCGCCAACCTCCAACGTCTTGGCCACGTCCCTCGCCCCGCCGCCAATAGCAAGGATCATGCCCAGAGCCATGGCTGCGCGGAAGAGGACTTCAGGATCGCTCTGACGGCGTATGACGCCCTCTGCGACCTGGCAAAGCTGCATGAGCACCTCCAGATCGACCGCGTCCCGCTCGTTGAAGGCGAGGCAGGTGAAATTGAAGGCGGCCGACGTCAGAGCAATCTGGAGGTTGTTGTTGTCGGGCCCAACCGGCGCCTGCCCGTCCTGCACGCCCGCGACGCGCGCTAGGAGACCCACGATGGCGCTGGCTTCTCTGACCACGAGCTTCCTGCCTTCTGCCGTGCCAAAGAGGTTGGTCACGGCGCGCAACGCCATCATCACGTTGTTTACGTTGACCGAGGATGCGTCAAAGCTTGTGGTGAATTCGGCCAGAGGCTTGTCGGCATGCTCAATGGGGTTTGCCGTATCGAGCGCACCTCTCAGGACAATGTTGACGAAATTTCCGTATTTATTGTCCTGCAGTGATGCCGCTTCCGGGTATGCTACCAAACAGCGGAGCACATCAAGAGCCGGAAGACGGTCGCTGTATGGCCACTGAGTAAGGATCATGTAGACAGTGCGCTGCACCTCCAACAGCGTCGGCGGCCGCTCCGATTTTGTCAAGGTGGAGGCACTCATAGTTGCTTGGAGAACTGTCTCAAGACGGCTGAGACCATCGGGATTCATGGCGATATGCTTGTTCCCGGCCAGCAAGTGTTTCTCATTCAAGCTTCTAAGCTTCTTCGCGACGGGTTCCCATTTGGACTGAGTAAGGGAGAGGTATGCGGTGTGTGGTAGGAACTTTGCCGCAGACTGTGCTGCTTGCTCGGGCTTGTAGCGCGACTCGGTTCCATATGGGTCCGCAGGAGGCTGTTCGGAGCTTTGGCCGATCGTTGCGCCCTTGGTGTTTGTGAGAATGAACTTTGCCACTTGGTCGATATAAGTTATTGAAAGCCCATTATTCCCCAGAAATTTGGTTGCTGCCTCGTAGGGGTTCTCTGACAGGTTGTACGGCAGTTTGAGAGGTGGCTTGCCCTCCTCGATGTCAACATCAAAGACGTAATCGTACTCTTTCCCCTCGTACTGAACTTTCCGCCCACTGCTTCCCGAAGAGTCCACGACGGTGCCAACATGGATCCACCGCTGCTCGCCTACAGAAAAAATTAGCGTATGTGAGCAAACGGGGGTGAGAACGAGCCGGCTTACTCAACGACCATTGATAGGCCCCGATTGTCCCGTCCTCCTCGAGGACCGTCTTAACTTGGCCATCCTTCTTGCCGGCATTGATTGCAAGCCAGCTGTGGGGATCCAGCTGCTCCTTGTTAATCGTGGGTCCTAATTGTTGTTGCGGGATTGCTGAGGCCCGGACCGAGTCCTCGAACTGCGAGAGCGCCTCAGGCGGTGCTGTGCGCTCAGCATTACGTGTGAAGACACGGACCACGTTGTCGCTGGCGCCGGTGACGAAATCCCCGTTCTCCGGGCATACGGCGACAGCCCAGACCGAAATGGCTGGATGTGTTATCGTCTGGACGCATTCCGAGCCCCTCCAGATCCGTACTGTCCGGTCCTCTCCCGAACTGACAATCTCGGCCGTCGGTAGACAAGCAAGAGAGTAGATGAAGCTGTCGTGACCGTGCAGGGTTCCAAGTTCGGTACCGTTCATCTTCCATAGCTGAATGACACCGCCGTTTCCGGCACTCGCAAATTCCGCCCCGCTTGGATGCCCCTTAAACCCGCCGGGAAGCTTGCAGAGAGCACGCACGACAGAGCTGGTAGGAATAACACGCCAGGGCTCAACCTCGTTAGCGTGGTTGACCTTGCGCAAATCAAAGATGCGGATGTTGGTGTCAGCGCTGCCTGTTATAACCGTGTGCTCGTCGTAAGCCAGGACTGCCCAGACGCTCTTTACCTCGCCTTGGTGGACGAGCTGCGCAGATATCTCCCATTTATCTGTCCCCCAAACGAGTGCTTTCCCATCCCACCCGCCGGACACAACGTAGGTGCCGCGAGGCGATACATCAAGCGCGCACACGTTGTGGCCATGGCCGACGAGCAGCCTGTCGGCATTGTCGGCCGAGACCAAGTTCGGCCGCTTCGCTTCAATGATAGCTTCTTGACCGGCTGATATTATAAGACCTTCAGGCCAACTAGGCGAGGGCCGGAGAAACGTGAGCGAGTTGATATAGCCATGGCCTTGGCTGGTTATGGTGGAATCAAAGGTCGGCGGTTTATCAGCTGTCCTGCGCCAAAGGCGAACTGTCTGATCGCGAGATGAGGAGAGTACGGTACTCGCAGTCGGAAAACACACGGCGCGAACCTGAAAATTACAAAGTCAGCGGTTGGCCACCGCTACGGAGAGTAAACGCAACGGAACGTACATCACCGTCGTGACCCTTGAGTTGGGCCGACAGTTTGTAATCCGGCATCACGCCGGTTTGCTTAGGGAGAGCTGGAGGAGCAGGCAAGGTAAGAGACCAAGCGATTGTAACGCAAAGAATTCGCGGTTGAAGCCCGTTTGTATAGAATATGTCGTCTATATTTCAAGAACTAGAGCATGGGATCGGGAAAGTCGGTGGTTTGTTAAGCAAGCATGGCTCATGCCTACAAGCGGAATGGAATTGCCTGGAAGCTCCAAGCGATGCCCTGCTGCTCAGTGTACTTTGCTCCATGGCGGGGTACTAGTAGTTGTGGATCATCTGTCTTGAGGGGCTGCACAGTAAGCATATCCGATTCATACAGGGCATGTGGCCCCACTTGCGCGTGTGGGCCTGGACACTAACGTTACCTAATTTAAGATTGGACTGGTACACCCCGCAGTTGTGCTGCGCAAGGGATCAACATCGCCGTCTCAACTCTCAACTCTTTCCACGATTTCTGCCTACGAGCAGCGTGGGGCACGACGGCCACTTCAAACTGGTGATTCGACTCCCTTTTGTTTTTCACGAATCTTGTTACGACCTGTTACGATTTTTTCGCTCCTTGTTTCTGCCATTGCCCTCGTTCCTCGTGTGCTCCACGCTTAAATTCGCCATCGCCAGTTTCGCTCGTCATAGGAACTCGCCATACCTAGTTCGCTTCGGTCGCTTGACTTCCCCGCATCCAGCGTCCGCCGTTCAAAGGCCCAACACTCGATGCGGAAGACGCCCTCTTCGCGGACTCCATTAGATATATCAATTCTCTCCACATCAGCATGGGCGATACCGCCGCTCCTCGTCAATACGTGCCATTGACGTGCCATGGCCACTCGCGGCCCGTCCCTCACTTGAGCTTCTCTCCGCTGGAGAGAGAAGAGGTTTACTACATGATTTCCGCCTGCAAAGGTTCGCGCGACGTCGTTCCCCTTTTCTCTCTCTACCTCCACTAACCGACTGGTCGCACAGACGGTAATCCCATGCTCCGAGATGGCCAGACGGGCGACTGGATTGGCACCTTCCTCGGCCACAAGGGCGCAGTATGGCAAGCGAGACTCAGCCCTGATGCCACAACCGCTGCAACGGCCTCTGCAGATTTTACCGCCAAGGTTTGGGACACTCACACGGGAGAGCTTCTCTATATCCTCCAGCACGATCACATTGTTCGTGCCATTGCCTATCCATTTGACAATTCTGGCATGCTTGCGACTGGTGGCTTTGAAAAGAAACTCCGCATCTTCGATCTGCAAGACCAAAAACCAGCCGGCTCTCCTACATCCCCAACGCCCAACCTCGTTACACCCGTCACCATTGAGACGTCGCGAGCCTTCGAGATCGGCGAAGGCACACATAAAGAACCAATCAAGTTCATCGTCTGGGCTCAGGATCCCAGTGTGATCGTCACGGCTTCTGGCGACACTCTTCGATGGTTCGACCTGCCCAGCAGGAGTTGTATTCGCGAAGCGAAGTTAGAAGGAGAGATCAAATCCTGCGAGCTCGTGTCTCTTGCGCCGGCATATAGCGCCCCGACGGATATTGGCGGCGGTCTCCCCGTCATGGCCGTTGCTGCTGGCAAAACGGCATATTTCTGGGGCGGTATGAGGGCCGAGGACGAATTGAAGCAGATCAAACTCTCCCACGGAATTGCGAGTGTCGGGCTCGACCTCAAAGGCAGAAAATTTGTGGTTGGCGAAGAGCCAGGCACCTGGGCGCGCGTGTACGACTGGGAGGATGGCAAAGAGCTTGACGTGCACAAGGGCCACCATGGGCCCATCTGGTCCATCGCATTCTCGCCAGATGGAAATCTCTATGCAACTGGGTCGGAAGACGGTACGATCAAGATGTGGAAGAATTGTGAAGGCTTCTACGGGCTTTGGAGAGGAGGCGTGTCAGGAAGCGGTACGGACTAGGAGGTGGACGACCGCCATGCTCGCCTTCCTCCGGCTGGTGTTCTTACAGAGTCGCCTTCCAAGACGAGATGCGCCAATGGGATTTGCAACGGTTCGGCCACTGCAGCTAAATCTTCGCGTTCCAGGTCTCTAGGAGAGGATGAACACCCAGTCAATGGCCGTTCCAAAATGCATGCCTTGTCTACACCACTAGGTCACCAGCAGGACCCGTCTCATTTAAACACGCTGCACAATTGCCCACAAGTCGAGGAAGATGAGCTGCCAGCTTGCACCTGCCCGTCATGTCCTCGACATGGCGAAGGGCACGTTAGCCCCGGCAAATTGAAGATGGAGGAATTCATACGTCGGTCAGCGATGTATATGATCAACGCAGCAAGGCCTACGATCTAACAATGTCGAGGGTGAGCAAACTATGACTCAGGCATTTCTGGAATCCCAGTTGCTTGCGTTCATGACGCTTTTATGTCCGGAACTAGACGGTTCCAGCGTCAGGACAGAGTCTTCGCTCTGACTTGGTTCTGTCTGGCCATGAAAGCACGATACACAGGAGAGAGCAGATGTAGCTATCTAATGGCTCGTCAATCCTTAAAGAGGTATTTTTACCCGGCTCTTCAGGAGTGTCTGGGATAGTTTAGAGCGAATTCCCTCAAGGGAGGATGCACAACCCTAGAAACTGAAGGTTTCCATCTTTGCCCAAGCATCAAATATTTCATCCTATCGCGGGTACCTCATTGCCTGGTGACTTGTCGCAAGTTTTCGAAATACAAAAGAATGCCCCTTGACCTTGCTTTGTGGTGAATGCGAGCGACCATCGGATACTGCCGTGCCCCTCCTTTTGTTGTGGGGATAACGTGGGACAGGGGTGTGGGGTGAATCTCTTTAGCTCCATACGTCCGTAGAAAAGAATGTCTTGGCGATCTTCACAGCACGTTCTACAGTTCTATACTGATGCGAAGCCCGCTGCCGACTAAGCGACAGCCTCGACCTACAGGTTTCTCGGACCTCGGCGAGCCGGCAGTTATATTCTTCTTCATAGTAATGCCGTGCACAGCCAGCACAGAAAATACTAACACGCTTATCACCTGAGCCAACTCAAGAGCTTCACTCGACGCGAAAATGGACGACGAGTACGCGAGCTCCGAGAACGAGCAGGATGAATTGATGGAAGAAGCCGACGACCTCGAAGTGGATAACGAGGCCGAAGACGACAATGAAGACGAGGAGGACGACCAGGATGAGCAAGATGAGCCGGAGCAAGAACCAGAGCCGGAACAGGATGCCGACCCGTTCGACGAAACTCACCCGGCAGCCTCGGATGCCCAGACGGAATCCGCGAAACGAGCATCCGCTCCACCCACCACACCGGCGACGGCGTCACGGTGGCGCCCTATTCTACGTCAAGAGTACATCGACGCTCCTCTCTACGATATCGTGCCGACCATGGCGGCACCCCAGGCCACTAGCGTCAACTGCATGGCGATCACCCCTGATCTGCGCTACTGGATGACGGGCGGCTCAGACGGCTACATCCGAAAGTACGACGGCATAGGCACCATAAACGGCAAGCAGCAACTCACCGTGGCGCAAAGACACCCCTTTGTCGATAGCGTTGTCAAGGCCGGGATACTCATGAGCTACTGGGAGAACGAGGAGCCGGCGCCGCCGAACGCGCGCGCCGAGGATAAGATCTTGTCTCCAGTGTACAGCCTGGCCATACACAGCGGCGCACTGTGGCTGCTGAGCGGTCTTGAGAGTGGAGGTATCAACCTGCAAAGTGTGCGACACGATGAGGGCAAGAGGATACACTGTCTTCGCGAAGGCGGACACACCAACGCCGTGAGCGTACTGCAGCTGGCACCAGACGAGAAGAGCGTGCTAAGTGGTAGCTGGGATAAAACGGTCCTGGACTGGGATCTGAACAACGGCCAGATTCTGCGGCGATTTGAGGGCAGCGGAGGGCAAATATCAGCTATTGAGCTGCGTCCTGCGAGCGGCGCCCCCATCCCCGCCGAGGCGAGTGAGGTCGAAATCAGGAGCGAGACATACGACACAGACTCTAAGGTGCGGCTGAATAGCTTCTTCACAAACCACGCTGGCAATGGAGCCGGCGAAGCAGGACAGGCCGGAAGAAATGATGCAGGAGCAGCCGTAGACGGGCCTGGGTCCCCGGAACACGAGTCCTTATTTGGAAGTCCGGCCGGGTCACTCTTTGGTGACAACGACACTATGGGTGGCGGTGGAGCTGCCTTTGGCGATGACGACGACGAATTTTCCAGAGCGATGGATATGGGACTCCATGACGACCCGAGCCAGAACGGGCTAGATCAGTCTGCCGACTTCACAATGGGTGACGCAGCTGGGCCAGCCCTCGACGGCGGCGCTACTTCTGTTCCAGACTTGCTTCCACCGACGCAAGAAGGGATCGGCCCTAACCAAGGGGAATCTCATGGCGACCTCTCGAACAGCGAAACCATGACTAGCGGGGACACGGCTCGCGGCATCTCAATGGACTCTAGTCAGCCAGCGATAATCCCGGAAACACAGCCGACAACTGCCCCGTCATCCTTCCCCGACCCTCAAACCATCCAAGCATCGTCCAACCAATCCATGGACCCCCCGCCGCCTTCATTCCAATCCAGTACCGCCGGCGGACCCTCCTCGCCCTCCACATTGCTCACTTCAGCCGCTGCCCCGCCACATCACGACCAAACTCAAACCTCCTCCAGCACATTCCTCTCGGCTGCCATCGACGGAACCATTCGCATCTGGGACCGCCGGGTGCCGGACCCGGTGGCGCGCATCAACAACCGGCGCGGGGTGCCGCCGTGGTGCATGGGCGCGTGCTGGTCGCCTGACGGCAACTGGATCTACGCGGGGCGGCGCAACGGCACGGTGGAGGAGTACAGCATACACAAGGCGACGAGCGGGTGGCAGCCCGAGCGTTCGCTCAAGTTCCCCGCCGGTTCAGGAGCCGTGAGCTGCGTGCGGCCCATGCCCAACGGGAGACACCTCGTGTGCGCCTCGCACGACATTTTACGACTGTACGACCTGCGCGACAACGCCGCCTTCAAGCACTCAAAGGTTCCCTTCATCATCATCCCCGGCCCGCCCCGCGCCGGTGTCATTAGTGCTCTGTACATCGACCCCACCTCGCGGATCATGCTCTCCGCCGCCGGCACCAGGGGTTGGGACGGGACCAGCACCGAGGTGCTGATTGGGTATGAGATTGCCGTTGCTAAGCAATAGGACGCGGCTTCTAGTGACGAGATTGGGAGTGTAGCTGTTGCTATCGCCATGGCAATGGATAGAGGCCAGCGCCAGGGCCAGGGCCGAGACCAGGACCGAAGCGAAACCGGTTGGGCTGCTGATGCTGGGAAACAGGTATGCACCACAATGAATTGGGCGTTTTGGAGCATTGTTCTCTGAGCAAGAAAAACTGGGTGTCTGCTCTCTTGCCAGAGTTTAGCTTGTTGCGGCATGTCAATTGGTTGGTCCAGAAGTGCCTAGGGGGTTTATATTGCTGTGATCTTCTTCATGAATCTACCAGCAATGCTACAGGAGTCCAGAAGGTGCGGCGTTCACTTTATTGGATGGTTGGAAGGCGTTGGTTGGCAGGCTTGGTGGCGACCACGACAGTAGGTACATGCAATATACCCAGATTTACTTCGTACATGGTGTTTGCTTCAGCTCAGCTCACTCTCGCAGTGTATCCGGCTTGGATAAACGTTATTACTTGTAGCATTATTCGACAGGCGGTTTACAGCCCTTGGATGGACTCGTTTGCGATGGCCGTCTATTCACCAACTTCGAGACAAGCACGGTATAATCGTCTGGACATAAGCAATCTAGCTCAGTACATCTCTATCCCTTACACGCAGTCTAAGACAGCCGCTCCGGATTGCCGCAATGAACTAACATCGAAGCCATGACAAGAAACCACTGCATCCCCGGCTCTCCACGACAACTCTTGACAGTATACCAACAATGAAGCCCCACGGAGGGACAAAAGACAGCCACAACAGAGGATAATACCTGGCAAAGCGAGCCAACAGATTTACCACGCCCCATCGTGCCTGACACCAACGAGACCCGCCATGCAAAGACGCTTCCGAATACTAACCCAGCCCCGACTAGCCATCAAACGACTCCCTCCAAAATGCAAGAGAACGTCAGTGGGTTCGATTCGAGTTTGTAGTGAAGGATCTGATGGCCGAAATCGAGGATACGCAGCTGCATCGTCCGCATTTCCTGAGGCATAGCCACGTAGTTGGCTGATTTCCAGCCTCCATGCCAGATACGCTTCACATAGCCACACTGCCATTTACCACCGCCGCACTTGGCTGCGACAGCAAGGATTTTTGGATGGCATCTCGTCCCTGCTACCGTCACCGTTCACAGCTCGATAAGCCACTCCTCCTTCTCGTCATCGTCCTCTTCTCCAGCATTCATTTGCAACTTAGCATGCGTCGCTCGCAAGGGTTCCAGGCCTTTGGCATTGTGGCTGGTTGGGATACCGTCTGACCCCAATGTGACGAGCAACGGGGGACCGGTGAGCAGATCCGCGGCGACGCCATGCTCTTGAAGCGGGCCACAATAATCGATAGGCTCGTCCGGAATGCTTGTGTCCACCAAGACTGGCGCTTCATGGTTTACAGTGGCTGTTGGTGGAGTTCGCACAGCAGGACCGTTCCTGCTACCGATGTGCGGCCCTGCCATCTGCATTGATGCACCTCGAGTCGTGGTCCCCGAACCGCTATGTGCCATGGAACCAGACAGACCCTTACCCGGGTCGCCCGGTGAATCACTCTGCTCTCCAGAACTGTCATAATCAATCCATCCGACGTCTTTCATCAATCTTGCACTCTTCCTAACAGTGGCATTTGAAGCCTTGCCACGGCGAGCGGCCTTGCCACCATGTCCAGTTTGCTTCCTTTGGGGGTTCGGCCGGTTGGGGCCGTTGTTTCCTGGGCTGCCGTGACCTCCCCTTGGCGACATGATCGCTTGATGATCACCTCGGCCGTGGTGCACTAGTCCGTCAAGAACCGATAGATTTTGAAGGCGAGACTGGACATTCGTAAGAAGCGTGGAGCCCACACCAGGGTGACCTGGGCTGGGGGCTGCTTGTGCTAAGCTGACTGTCTCCCTTACATGATGGAAGGTTCTCTCCTCGCTTTCAACGCGCCGGCCATCTACCAGGGAGACAGGCTGATATACCTCCTTGATGGATACTCCCCTGTGCTGATGAGCAGCAGTGGAACATCGTTCTCTCTCAATGCTTAGTCGCCTATCGTCTTGCACAACATTCCTAACAAATTGTTTCCTTGCTGCTGCAGACCTTCCAATCTGGCCAAGGCCAAGTCCTGGAATTGGATCTCGGTTGGAAACACTCTGCCGCGCTTGATCGTCATCGACACGGGGAGCCTCCTGATGGGCAGCAGACGGACCGCCTCCAACTGCCCCTTGTGATATGCGAGGCTGTTGATACGATGTCTTGTGGAGCTTCATCGAAGCCATGAGCATTTCAGTCTGCTGGCCTCCCATTTGGATAAGTCGCTGCTCCAAGGGCAGACGCTCACGAGCCGCAAGTTGGGATTGGCGGGACATCTCCTGGAAAAGTTTGCAATCGCAAAAGCATTCTTGACTGCAGCGTCTCTGGCAACCATGACCGCAAGGCAGCGTGTTACGACATGGTTGGCTGCACGAAAGTTGCTCATGAGGTATTCTTCACCAAACGTTAGCAGATCTTCCGGCAAACTTGCCTGGTTTGTTTACTTACGGGTGACACTTGAGAGTGCATTGATGGCCACATGGACGGGATTCCTGGCACTGCAAATCGCAGCCGCCGGCATTATCACCCCAGTCATCAACTTCCTTGATCCAAATCTGTCGCCCGTGTGGTTGACAAACGACCGGAAGACCACCAGCCCGATACATTCGCTCCTGCTCAGCGAAGCCACTACATATTTTCGACCACAGATTGAATGAAGCGTCGTGCGCACGGAGCACGTTTTCAACATTGCCGAATACATAGAATCCCCGACGAGCACGGCTGATGGCGACGACTGCACGACGTTCATCTTCCAAAAAGCCAACTGCATACGACCTGTCGACTTGGGGGCTCCGAACAAGAGACAGGATGACAACATCGTTCTCCTCGCCCTGGTAGGAATCCACCGTGCAGACATTGAAAGTCGATTGGATGAGTGAAGGATGTCGCTTCAACTTTGTCAACAGGACCTTGCGCTGGCCCTTGTAAAACGTAAGGACAGTGATCTTCTCCGGCCGGGTACCGTTGCTGACGAGATAGGCAAAGAAATTCGTTATCATGTCGGCCTCTTGCTCGTTGAATTTGCTAAAATCCGAATTCGTATCCTCGGGCCAGGTATGGTCGAAGAGCCAACAGTTACGACCACCCATTCCAGGGACGTCAGGACGTTCGGCGAGCGATTCTACGCTAGCGTGGTCGACCAGGTCTGGGTAAAAGGGTTGAAGGATGAACCTGAGCTCTGGTTTCATCCTGCGCTGTTGATTGAGCATCACAAACGGCATGCCAAGGTTGACCATTCTCTGGAACATCGAAACGTTGAGATTGTAAGGGGCATCCCCCAGCCAGTGGATATCGCACTTGGGAGCCAGTTGCTTGTGGTCTCCCACCAAGATGAGCTGTTGGACGGACGGGTATAGCGCGGATGCTATGTTTGCTTCGCGAGTCTCGGCCGCCTCTTCGATTAGGAGAGACAGGGGTTTCATCGCCGCCAGGCATCCACGGTACTTTGTCAAGCCGGTAGTTGTGCAGCCCACGATGTCGATACGTTGAGTTTCCGCCAGCTCGGTATTCCCCAGAAACTTGAACGCCTTTCGCTGCTTGCATAGCTCGATGTTCTGGGCGAGCAAGGCGGCAAACCTCGGGGTCATTGCCTCCAAGAGCCTGGCTTGGAGGTGCTGGTACACCGCGCCGCGAAGTTCCGGGCCGACTTCATAAAGATCGTCTTTGGCAAGAGCACGCGCTACCGCACGATTCCATGATGACAGATTAGCTGGGACCTTACCGGACCAAACGTGTTTCAACTCGATGATTCGACCTCGGAATCGATTCTCATCTTCCTCCTCGTCCGCGATGTTCTCCACTTCTTCGCCGTCGTATTCGAACTCTTCGAGGTCCTTGCGGGCTTGTGCTTCACTTAGCTCACACTGGGATTGGTGCTGGTCTCGGAGGATCTTGGCAGGAATCAAACTGTCGCCTAGCCAGAGTGCAAATGGGCCGTTGCTCTCCAGAGTCTTCTGGGTCTCCATGGTTTCATCGCAGAGCGAGTTGAACTGGGCTTCGGAAATGATGCCAAATCTCAGAAGGGCCGCCGGATCAAGCAGCCTATCGCCAAAGAGGCTGTGGACGAGATCCCATATGTCATCTATGTTTTTGTGACGCTGTCGGTCCAGAGCGCTGCACTTCCGATCTGCAGGAATGCTACCGAATGCGAGTCGGAGGTGATACAAGGTTCGCTTCTGGATCACCTCATTTTGGGTTCTCCCTCCCATGCGAAGGACGTTTGCCCCAAAGTCAATGCAGTGCATAAGAAGCTGGTCCAGTGCGTGGTTTGTTTGGGCCGCTACGATGATAGGAGGACCCCGATGCCGGCGTCGATTCTCAACCATGACCTTAATCGCTTCTACCGATGTGAACGTCTTGCCAGTTCCGGGTGGGCCTTGCACTATAGCTAGCTCGTTCGACACGATTCGATGTACGGCGAGGAGTTGCGAGTCATCTAGGAGGGTGAGGCCACGAAGGTCTGGAACGCCCCCGTGGATAATATCATGCATCCTCAGTGAGTCTTTCGTCGGCGAGTCTTCTTTGGTGGCATTGTGGGCAAGCGCAGAGAAATTCATGCGCGGGTCCGTCTCAATGAATTCCGGCGCCTTGTCTCTTGTTTGAGCTCCGGTTAAGTACTTGTCGAGGGGGGAGCTACGCAGTTGGTATCAATCAGTTTGCGGTCACGGTTGCAAGGCGTACGTTTCACTTACTTGGTCCTAGCTGCGTGTTGCAACCCGACCAACGCATGCCGTGCCGCTTCATAATACCCGTGCCACGACTCTATCATGATCATTTCTAGATCAGGGTCGAGGACTGCATCTTCGGGATTCGCCCACAGCAGGTCGACGAGCGGGGGGTCTTGATCGAGGCCATTGCGGTAGGGACGTTGGGCAATCGACGCAATCTTGCAGATGCTTTGAAAGCCATCGTCCCTGGTAGAAAGAGCAACGATCTTGCCAGGTTGGAGTCGTTTTGATTGCTGCCACTGGATGTTGTATCTGGATCGCTCGGTGGAAAATGACACCCTCGCTATGGGTCCTATTGTAGAGAAAAGATATTGTCTTACTCGCACCTGTGACAAAGGCAAGAGTTAGAATGGAATGATTATCTTGTGCGCACTACTCACCTTGGTGTATACACAGGTGTGGTCGTCGTCCATCATTTCCTTCCGTTCGGCCCGAAGCTCGATGTAGGAGGACACGGAGAAGCGCAGGCCCTCAATCGCCTCTCGACGCAGAATCTCGTACTGGGTTGTCAGATACTCGCCCTTTGATGCCCATGGCTTGTCTACTGGGTTCTCTGGCAGATCGATTTTCCCTTCTGGATTCTGAGGCGCCAAAATCTCCTGGGCAGTAGGGAGCTCTGGCTTCGACTGCCAATCTTGGCCCTGACGAGGGCGGAAGAACACATGGTCTCTCACAATATCCCATGCGGACTGCTATCCATGGCCAGTTAGCGACTTTGTACGAAACGTGGCGAAATCAGGACACGTAGTCGAAGAGAAGGGGTTTCTCAGGTCTCACTTCGGTCGGTGAATTATCCATGTTGATCGCTTTCTGTTCGCCCGAGATTATATCGTTGCAGGGAATCCCAATATCGTAAGTCCACAGAGCATCAAAGATGCGTTAACAAGAGAGCTGTAGTCTCGAAGGAAGCGCTGCGTCAGTAACCTAAGGGCAGAAAGCCCATGTGAGATGTAGCGGCGGAAGGGAGAGGATAAGGAAGAAAAGTGAAAGCAAAGCGTGCGTACCTGACGCTAGGCGCATGTGTCGCTACGCCAACTCTGAATTGCTGAGCTGTCTGATGCGCAAACTAATGATTAAGTCTACAGTTCGGCAGCCTTAGTCTGAGGGTGCATGAGCACATTGTTGTCTTAACAAAATGGTTGCACAACTACGGCAGTTTGTTTGGGTGGCTTACGGAGCCAACTTAGGATGGGTTTTCAAAATTCTTTGCCCCAACTGTTTGATGGTCTAGCTTCGTTTGCTCCTTCCTGCCAATTAGTACCACACGGCACACGTTAAGCAATGGGTTCGGGAAGCAGGCACCCTGTTCCTGCCGCCTCCCGCATGCCTTCAACCGTCAGGGAAGTGACTCTCCATGCGGTTTCGCCAATACATGCAACCCCAATGGTGCAAGAAGAACACCGCAAAGTGTCAGGTAGCAAATCTCAAGGCTTGTATGGATGGCGAACTGGCCGTTCTTTGGGTACAGGTGAGATGGGAGTTAGGGGTAAAGTGTAAAATCGGTGGTCCCAAGACCCAATGTACATTTATTTGCCTAAGAAGAAATCTAACCGGGCAGCTGAGAGACGTGACTAAGTGGCTCTTCGGCCACCTCTCAACATAAATCAAACTCTTAAAGAGAGCTGCTGGTTTATCTAGGCCACGGAGTGTGGCAGCTGGTTTCACCCGTGCTACCGTAGGTTTGGATGCATATTTGAGATGGTCTTGGAATTTGGTGACTCTTCTGCTGTCTTGTCAACCTGTAACCAAAAGATTCGCCAGCAGTTAGTGCTCTCTGGTACGTATGTTAGCACGTTCGTCACTTGTCACCAGAAGCGCAAGCCGGCCTGGGTTCTCATCTGTTATGAGCTTAAGCATCTTCGTGTGAAGAGGGGGGGGAATCCTGATGGATGGAGGAGGTCTAGTAGAACACAACGACATGTGATGTCTTGACCAACAACTTAAACCGAGCCAGGCTCGTTGATGAGACCCTGATTTCCTTGCCACATTCGCGACCGTGCCGCGTTCTGCGATGTAGTCTAGGACTCGTCACTCTAGATAGAAATCCGTCCCGCATCAAGTTCCGGGGAACTGGTGGGAGGGAGATAATGCCAAAATGCGGACTGCCCACTGCCCAACGCCCTCCCTCAACTTCTTTCAAGTGCAGTAGCATTGTTCGTTGCCAGTATTGAAGTAGCAGTAATTGCCGCTCGCGGAGCACTGCAAGTCAAGCAAGTCAGCCACCTCACGGTCGTCAGTGCCTAATATCATATATGAAAGCAAGACAGATGATAGCGAAAAAGGGGGTGAAGTTGAAGGGCAGGGCGGCGGAGGAGGGCGAAAGAGGAGCCAGGCATGGGCCCGGGGCTACTAGTATGATTATTATGATAGTATCACATACCGCCGATGTCGGGAGACAGTAGCAAATGCCCGAGCAAATGAGACTGCCGTCCCGCCAGGACAACTGGCAAGTCTGTGACGCGGCATTGCAAAACTATTGACACTCAAAGCACCGTCGGGCGCGGGTCACGGGTGTTAGCCGGGGTCGCCGGGAAGCAACCCGAGGAACCTGACTCGGGGCGTGCTGGGATCAATCATCACGTACCCCGTTGTAGTTGCGCTTTTCGAGAATGCCCGTCTCGTTTGTCGCGGCGGTAACGTTGGTGGTCTTGAGCCCAGGTCTCTCACAGTCGACGTTGTTCTGACGCTCCAGCAGGCCCTCGGCGGGGACAGCCAGGGAGAAGACGCCCGGAATGGTAACCCAGAGTAGGCCCAAGACGGCTGCTGGGATGGTGGGCATCATGGTTGCACTGGCAGCGCGTCTGAGCTTGACTGCTAACTTGAAGACGAATAGTAGCTGGCAAGAAGAGAGAACTTTGGGCAGGAGCCTTGCCAGTCCAACCTCGAACAAAAGCTCGAGGAAGGCGAGTATTTATCTTCACGGCAAGCCAAGGTACATCTGGAAAGTGTCTTGCCTCCAAGACAGAACCAGATCAAGGCAGATGAACATCCAACATGGCTTTCATTGACATGAGGAGAGACTTTAGGGGTCACCTGCTTCCAGCTTCCTCTCGAGTCGGAACGTCTCGACTGCCCACATGTACCCTCACTAAGGCTGTAAGATCGTCCAGCATCGAGAGTTGAAGCTAGGGTGCCAGGCAACAGCGGTAATGCCCAATGGGAATACCAGGCGTGAGTTATCTCCGTCCGCCGTGAGGAGATCTGAAGACTGTACCACGAACATTCACCGACCGGCATGGCTCCCGGTTAACCACGTTCCTTGGTGACACGCCTCGCGGAAGCGGCGGGAACCCCGGATGGAACTTGAAGTTCTTGAACGCTCCCATGGATCCAACCCGACATGCGTCAAAGCAAGGCAGCAAGGACACCAACAGAACTTCGTTAATATAAAGCTGCATCCTCCGATTCCTCCCATCCTTTTCGACGTCGAAGGTTCCGGTTTGCTTTTCACCGTCTCATGCTCCTTCCCGACCGGCCATCCAACGTTACAATCGCTGTCAATCGCATCAACGTCAGACTCCGTCAGCGAGCATGGCCACGAGCAACATGACCACCAGCATCGCCAACCGCGTACGCATCTCGGCCATCGTACAGCAGGCCAACGCGGAATCGGCCCGGCAGGACGGCGACGGAAACATGCTGTGGCAGTCAACCTGGAGCATGGTAGCGTCCATCAACTCGCGCCTTGCCTCCACCTCGGCCCCGTCGGCCCCCGACCCAGCCCTGCTGGACCACGACATGCACGACCTGTGGCACACGTACTGGCACGGCGCTATTAACACGGCCCCCAACAGCTCCAAGCTGGATCGGCTCGCCCTCGGCATCGTTCAAGCGCGGGAGCAGGGCGTCTGCAACCTCAAGTTGGTGCATGCAACCGAGCCAGGCTCCGAGTCCTCCCTGGACGAGAGCCAACACGAACTAGTAACACTCCCGCGAGTCCCGGCTACGACATCAGACGGCGCCCGCATCTGGACTGACCTGCCCTTCCTGGCGCAGGACATGACGACCCACTGGACCAGCGACTGCGCGGCCATGAGTTCGGCCCAGCGGCTCAGCGGCGCCCAGTTCCTTGCCATGCTGGCCGCAGCTGGCGCCGCACCCGACGACGCCCTGTGCGGCATCGCCCTCGTCGTCCTCCGCGAGGCCTTGGAGACGCCCCGTCCGCTGGCTGCCGTGGCGGACCAGCCGGATCCGGGGCGGCAGATGCGGGATCTCGGCGTCGCCGACCTCCTGCCTGCTGCCAACGCGTGGCTGTTCACAGCGGGGAGGAAGCTGGTGCAGCTTTCGGATGCCGAGCGGGGGGACCAGTTTCCTGACGAGGTGGGGAGGCTGGGGGAGCTGATCGTTGCCGTAGATGCTGCTTCTTCAGGAGGAGGAGGAGGAGGACGAGGACTGATTGGAGCTGGAGAGGTTCCTCCGCGGCATGGAGGATTCAGCCTTCAACGGTGGATGTGGTGGCTGCGCCGCCTCGAGCAGATCGTCTCCGTCGCAACGGGGGATGACGGCATCAGCCAAGGGGAGGAGAGTGGACTGAGTTTCGAGTCGTTGGTGCAGGGCATGATGGACAACATGCTCCTCATCGCCAAACAGACGAGCGGATCGATTGCGGAGGCGCTGCGACGGTCAGCCGGACGTATCAGCCATCAGCCTGTCATGCAGCTTCTTGGGCCTGACCGAGCTGGCGTCCCCGGAACCGTCGGAATGGGTAGCTGGTCGTGATCCTTCAGTTGGTGAGGAGAAGCCTCGAATCGAGGAGGCTGCAAGTGTCTGACGGGTGCAAGTGTCTAGTTAACTGGAACCAACCGGCATAAGATTCGTAACCTGAATGATGAATACCGCCGATCCCACAGCCCCTGAGCCGATCCCAGGTATGAAGGATTAGCCCGCGCCATCCCATGACGCGTGTGCAGTCAGGACGTGCATCTCTATTACAGCTTCTTGTTGGCCAGACGGTCGGGTTTCGGTGCAACATGTTTGGGACCTAAGTAGGCAGGTAGTATTCCTCCTATTCCAGACACCCACCGGTCCTAGCAACACGGGCTCTGCTGTCGTTCTTATCCCGCTCTGGAGTTAGCTGACAGTGGCCCTTCAAAGTTAAAAGGGCACTCACCTGGGATCGTCTAGCATCAAGACATTTCAACTCGGTCCTATCCCCATTCACCCACTCGCTGCAGCCTTCACGCGCTGTTCCCCTGCCTCCATTCCAACCCCCCTGAGGCTCACCCTCCAGTCAAAGAACATAACAACAAACCCGACCGACGCCTGAACTTCGCAATGTTGCCCAAGCTCCTCCTCGTCACGGTCACCCTCTTCGCCACTATGATGGGCCTCAGCACCGCACAGGGTCGGTGCGAGAATGAGTAAGCTTGTCCCTTCCGCGATTCTACGCCGGATCAGCGTGCTGACTCGAGGGCTTTTGCCCCAAACAGGGCCGATCCACAAGAGGGCATCGGCAACTTCTGCTATTGCGAAGACGGTGAGCAAAGTTCCAACTGCACCTCCCCAATGCGCCTTATTACCTTACCTACCTACCTTACCATATTGGACCGGGTCGCCTCTCCAAATCCATGCTTTGCTCGACTTGAGATTGTGTACCATTGTTTTCGTGTGCACAGGGCTGGGTGCTGTCTTTCCTTACCGCTCACCGACATACAGGCACCTGCCATGCCCACAGCCGAGACCCCAAGACCGCATACGAAACGTGCAACCCCCCCGGCGTCGAGATTCCGTGTCCCTAAGGTACTGACCGTGGGGAGAGAGCGGGCGAGGCATGGATGTACTCCATCTGGTCCGGCTACGGATCCCAGGTCGGCGAGCCTTGTGGCGGATAGCATGGCGATCCGTATTAGATGTCTGGTGGTCGCGTTCAAGCTGCTTGTGCCCTGCTGGGAGATCGGGTACTTGTAACGATAGGTACCCGGTAGTAGCCATATTTATACATAGGTTTATCGCCTCGGCAACCTCATGCTTTGCAGCCTTGCGAGGCCCTCGTCCTTTTTGCTGCCTCGGCGCGAGTCGGCGGCGAGGAGGATGGGCCATCTTGGAAACCCCACGACTCGGAGTGATTGATGACGGCGAAGCAAGTGATGAGTAAGAGCCGTGTCGTCTGAGGCGCTTTTGCTGCCAAGCCTGCATGTCTCGGATCGTCTCTTGGGTGCGCAGCTCATGCTCAACAGGCTCAGGGTTAGTGAGTGTTATCATCATAATATCTTACACGAGGTCCTTGGCCATCTAAACCGTGTACTAGATGTCTTGTCGCGTTTGGACCTAGGTAGCTTGCCAACAGGCCAGCGATCAATTAAAGCCGCTCGGGGAGGTAGTTGGGAAGCGTCTCTTCCTCAATCTTGGGCTGTCCAGGAGCAATTGATACCTAGAAACCTTCTCGCCGATGACGAGTGACACTTAAGTCACTGTTTTCTCTTGTTCACGGACGCGAGAGAGACTCTTTCCTGAACTCTGTGGTGCCCGCCTGCGGCTGGTGGGGCACCTGCATGGCGCAGCCGCGCCACGCTAGTCTGTGCTCATGTACTTGTAGGTTCCCACAGACTGCGTTGAGTGTGTTTGGAAAGACCGCTTGTTTTCTGCCGGTTCTGATTGGTTGGGATGGCGTGTGGGGTGGTGTTGGGCCCACAGATACATTCAACGCCAAACGCTGTGGCTGAGAACCTGAGATATCACTGTGGACTAAGGTTCTGTAATTTCAAACTTGGCTTCGAATTTCGAAACCTGAAATCTGACTGGTGAATTTCGAAATTTCTACTATTTCTGCTAATCGCTTTTAGCAGGCGGTAAGTATATAGAGTTAGGGTTATACTTGCCCAACCATCCTTAGGCCCGTGCTCGCACTATATATATAAGTGCTAGGGGTTAGTTTTATAGTCTAATCTTTATACAGCATTTTTGTATATAACAATATTCGGGCTTTAACGGTTAGAAGCTTGTACCTATCGTTATATATATAGGGAACTATAAAAACCTAACTTCTAAGATCAATATTAGCAATTCTACTTAGTAATCTATATAAATTGTTATAGTCACGTTAGTTTTTAGGGTCTAATTTCCCAAAAAAGTTAGTTAAGTATCAGTATATCTATATTTCTAGTAGTTAGATTATTAGTCTACAAGGCAGATGCCCTATAATTTGCTATTTTAGGTATAAAGTAGAGCATTCTATATAGCGATATTCGGGGATTAACGATTAAAATCCTGTTCCCGAGTCAATTGTTATATGAAGGTTAGACTGTAGATGGCGACGAGGGCTTGGGTTATATAGTTGACCAATTTTCAATGAGGTTCTTCAAGAACGTTGGTGATTTGCTAGGAAAATAGGACTCCTAGTTACCTAGCCGGCCCTTCAGTCCCTGATATATGGGAGGAAAGTCCCTTGGCATGAAAATCTTGAAATTCACGGTGCCTGTGAAATGAAAAATTTCAAAGATCGGTTGAAATTTCATTTCAGAACCCTACTGTGGACCCAATCAGGCATGATCAGAGCTCTCTGCATGGTGAGTTGGTGACGGGCAAATTATCACATGATTTCGCGGAACCTCCGTGCTTGCGGGGCTGCGGGGCCTGTTCCGACTTTCGCGAAATCGCCACCAGACCGCCGTGCCTAGTGAGGTCACCCGCCTTACCTGAAAGCCTCCCATCGTTCATAATATTGGAATTTAGATTCTCAATCCAGCTTCTGGTAGTTCCTTTCCCCGATTTCCCAAACAGACGTTCTTTCAACCACCAGGGCAAGCATTACGATGGGCGCTCAACCTGAGCACCGTTACGTGGAGGCATCGACTGCCGCAACACCGGCAGTTATTAGCAAGAACCTGAAGCGCAAGCGGTGCCTGCATTCCATATCGAACCTTGCCGATGCCGCTGCCGACGACACATCCAGCGCCCTCCCTCAAATCACACCCCTCAAAAAGGCCCGACCGCCAAAAGAAGAGAACGATGAAAAGCGACTCCGACGGTCCGTAAAAGCCATGCCATTCCGTACTCCCTCCGCTGCCGCTCTTTGCTGACCCTTCCATTTCCGTCTCCCACCAGCTTCCGCCCTAAACCCCCTCAATCCTTTCACGAAATCTACCAGCGCGCCTCCACCCAGCGCTTCTACGTGTTATCACGCACTCGACACGACAACTGCGACGATGATGCCGGTTTCCCGGGGGAGAAGATCGAACTGACGGGCTCGACGGGCAACATCTACACCGTGATTATCACGCGGAAGCCGCGGTGCGACTGCCCGCACGCGCGCTCCGGCAAGCAGTGCAAGCACGTGGTGTACGTGCTCGCGCGCGTGCTGCGCGCCCGCTACGAACTCGTCTACCAGCTCGCGCTGCTCGGCAGCGAGCTGAGGGAGATCTTTGCCAATGCCCCGTTGTCGTCATCCCTAGCGGGGGATGACTGCGATGGAGGTGGAGGTGGAAGTGGTGGGGGAAACCGGAAGCCGGTCGAGGGCGACTGCCCCATCTGCTTCTGCGAGATGGAGGTTGCCGGCTCCGGCGCAGAGGCGATTGTGTGGTGTCGCGCGGCGTGTGGGCAGAATGTCCACAAGGGGTGTTTCGAGACGTGGGCGGCCACGAAGAGGCGGCAAGGAGAAGGGGAGGTGACGTGTCCTTATTGTAGGAGCGTCTGGCAGGGGGATGAGGACATGGTGAAGAAGATTGAGAAGACAGGGAAGCTGAATGAGGAAGGGTACGTCAATGTGGCGGACCAGCTGGGTATCAGCACGCAAAGAGGTAAGTAATGACTCTGCGGTGGAAAGATGTAGCGCTTTGTTAACACCAGCCTAGATTACAGCTCATACTCGAGATGGTGGTCCGGCCACCCGTCTAGCTATCGCACGGATTACTGATGGGTGTATGGATGTAGGGGCCACTGACAACAGTTGGCAGGGATTTCGGCAGGGACTTCATCAGGACGACTGTGTCATGACGTTTTGGCGCCGGGACATTCGATGACTTGCAGGTTCCTCTTGAACCGTTCTTCAGAAACTGATACTCCCAATTTCCCCATTTCAGGGCCGCCTTGTTGCCCATCCGATTCATAATGTCCGCCCACGCTCTTTGAGACAGCTGGATAGCCGGTCTCTATTTGATGAGGCTCAAACCTCTGTGGTCCTAGCCCAAATCGTGTGGTAATGGCTTATCCCTCGCTCCTACATGTATGTTGATCTCGTCTTGGCGTTGAGGGAGGACGCTCAACGCTTAAGCCAGGGTCGACGACAGAACCATTCGACGCCGTGTGACATGTGTGCTGGTAAAGGCTTGGCGGCGTTATGGGCGCCGGGCTCCTGCGTGAACACGGAAATGCGACCCAACGGTCAAATGTCACACCAAGCAGAGCGTTGCCCAAAGTATGCAAGCTGAGCGAAGCTCGTTTGAGAAACGCTGGTTGTCGTGTGAGGAATAAACATTGCTGCTGTCAAACCAGCTTGAGCAAACGAATCCAAAGGTAGGCCGTTACGGAGGAAACCACTCAGGATGCTTGAGACTGTGGAGCCCAGATCGGCAGCTGAAATCATAGGTACAATACATATGCGAGATACGAAGTCTGTATGTATGTACTGTACAGTACATAGACACGCCCCCCGTCTGAGGTCCTCAATCGGTGATTGACAGTTGTCTCCGACGCGGTGTGCTGCCGCTGTGCTTGCAGATTGGTTGCCTCATTTTTGGCATGCAGGACGGAAGACTGTCAGGGGTAACTACCTTATGTATTGCCTTTGGCACTCTGCCGTCCACGGGTGTTGTAATATAGAATACCTAACTTGCCATACTGTATTTCGATACATCCATCGCATGATACGTAGGTATCATATGTGCATACATACAGTACACACGCTGACTGCGCCTGATACTAGTGTAGACCTACAGAGATTGTTGCGGCGCTGCTGCCTGGCCTCTTGTACTGTACTGTACTGTACATGCACATACAAGTATTTGGCCTGTATTGTACTCGTACGATGCATCAACTTACCAACGAAGTACCCCCTCGAGAATTTCGTTATTTCAATTGAAAGATCCATATTCTTACACTACTACGGATATGCGTTAGGTATTCTTCCTACATACACAGTAGTCTGGAGGCAGCGATAAGCCACATTGCGGGATCTGAAGACCATGGATTCGTCCTCAGGCCTGCAGGAGCCTTCGACCCACCCTAACCCGGGAGTTGCGCTACGGTACCCTGCTCTGGCGTTAATTAGCTGCTGGACGACTCAGCTCACAGGCCCCGCAAACGCCAGGCCAAAGGGGCGATTCCCCGCCGCTGAGAACACCTTTGACTCTTGAGGACACCGCCCAGGTTCTTCGCATTGCAGTTGCAACAGAGGACGCCCTTGAGGACAACTCGATTTTGAGTAATACTGAGGAGTTTAGTAGCGTGAGGCAGATGCTGCAGGAAGATCCATGTATTATAGGCCAGAATTGATTTTTTACACGTGGAGAAACACGACCAGTAGGGCTTGTGACTCACTATTTGTGTACGGAAGCTACCGGTAACAAGCTAGTTACGTTTCTTTCAGCAGCTTGGGCGCCGACACAGTCAGCTTCGGCAGCTTCCCTGCCAGCTCCAGGCTCCAGCCCGGGATTTCTGGGACCAACGCATCACACATAAAAAGGCTGCTTTCCAATCACCTCAGGCCCGGCTTGACAATCACCCTCAACACGGCACAACCTCCTCACTTCCCTCTCTTTACACTTATTTCACTCAAAAGTCACTTCCAGCACGGCCGTTCACCTTTGCGTGCACAATGCCCCGGTGCTGGCCCACCTTCCGCTTCCGCTCCGGGAACGGAGCGGTGAGCCCCACAAAGCCGGAAGAACTACCGGATAACCGGTCCACACACTCCGGCTCCGACTCCAGCTCCGGCTCCGGCTCCACCACGGAAGCCGAAGCCGAAGCCGAACATCAGCCGGTGGCCGAAGGACAGGATAAAAAGAAAAAGAAGATGAAGAAAGACAAGAAGATGAGGAAGAAAATCCATAAGGACGAGGAAGACACCAAGACTGAGTCCAAGGCGAGCGAAGACAAGGATGATGACAAGAAAGACAAGAAGCAAAAGGTGCCTGTGGGATCCGTGAGCGAGGCCAAGCACATCTACAAGGGCGCGTCCGACGACGACGGCAATTGGACTTGGGTGGACAAATATCCCGACGATGTCGAGGAGGCGGCCGAGAACGAGGAGACAGCGACATACGCAGTCGTGGTGCGCAACCAAAAGAGCAACGACAGCCGCAAGAAGCTCGAAGCACACAGCATCATCGTGCAAAGCCCGCAACTTAGGGCCGCGCTTTCTGAAATCCTCGCTAACTATCCTGGTGTTGCCTGTGAGCTCACGCGGCTCGAGTTTGAGGCGCCCTTCAAGCCGTTCGTGCATCGATGGTAAGTTTCCTCGAGCACTCGTATCATCTTATGCAGGTCGACCGTCGGAGATGCTAACGGGCGAGAAAAGGACCGAGTTTACAAAGTACCTCGAGAAGCCAGATCTCGACGACAAGACCAAGGAGCATATGAAGCTGCTCTCGGACATCTTGAACTACGAGATTGGCGACAAGGTCAAGGCATCCCAGGACTACGTGCGGAACGGCGTCGTGTCATTCGAGGACTTGTGGATGATCTTCCAGCCCGGCACCGTTGTGTTGTCCGAGTACAATGGGCCCCTCAGCGCCTTTGAGATGGTCGAGACTGAGTACATGCAGAACAATCTGACCGGCAAATTCCTCCAGGTGCGCTGCGACTGCGTCGACTATGGCGGCAAAGAGTTTGGCCGCTTCCAAGAGGAAATCAACATTCGGAAGTACATCGGCACCAAGAAGATCACGGGGCTGAAGGTGTACCCCCTGCAGTTCCACCCGGATAAGGAGACGATCTCGGTCAACTTGACCAAACGGGGTGAAATCTTTGAGCAGCTGGCTGGCCACCATTACAAGCAGTACGAGGGCAAGGCAATTAACTGGGACCGCGACGGCAACGAGATTGAGTGCCAGGTCACGGGACGCATTGTTGTCGACATTGACAGCTTCAACCGCTTCAGCCCCTGGCGCGTGCGCTATCTTAACGAGTGGCACGCCGACGACCTCGAGCGGTTCAGCAAACACAAGGAAAAGATGGGCCTCCCGGATGACAAATTCATCCTGCCCCCTTACTACCAAATGCTCTGCCGTTCTCGCACACGAGGCTATTCGCTCCGCTTCAAAAAGTGGCTGGATTTCTTCATCGACCAGATCTCCGAGGTGACGTGGAACAGCAACGCCTTCGACAGGCTGGTACTGCCGCCTGACCAAAAGGAGCTGATCTTATCCTTCTCCGAGTCGCAGCTCGCGGGGAGCAGCTTTGACGACGTGATTTCCGGCAAAGGAAAGGGCATCATCTGCCTGCTGTCGGGCCCGCCAGGCGTGGGGAAGACGCTCACGGCGGAGGCGGTGGCCGAGAACCTCAAGGTACCGCTTCACGTGCTGAGCTCGGGCGATCTGGGCTCGGACCCGTGGGAGGTGGAGCGTGAGCTGCAGTCGATCCTGGAGTTGGTGGCGCGGTGGAAGGCGATCCTGCTGCTCGACGAGTGCGACGTGTTCCTCGAGGCGCGCAGCACGCACGAGCTCGAGCGCAACAAGGTCGTGTCCATCTTTCTGCGCACCCTCGAGTACTATGAGGGTATCATGTTCATGACGACCAACCGCGTGGAGGACATTGATGCTGCCTTTCAGTCACGCATCCACGTCAGCATCGAGTACCCGGATCTAACGGCGGCCTCGCGCCGCGCCATCTGGAAGAATTTCCTCGCCGGGTCGTCCCTCAAGAGCTCGCTCAACGATAAAGATGTGGCTGAGCTCGCCGAGCTCAAGCTCAACGGCAGGCAGATCAAGAATGTTCTGAAGGCGGCGCAGCTGCTGGCGGCCAGGAAGAAGAGTGAGACGCTTGACAGGAAGTACATTGAGACGGTGCTCGTCATTGAGAAGAAGCGACCGGGGGCGCCGCAGCAGATGATGCATTATCTGTGATTGGCCAAGCTGGTGAAGGGTGCGCGGCGTTGGGCGAATCGGGGGGGTGGGACGGTAGGCACGGCCACGGATATGGCCGCCTAGATGGTGAGATACCCATCTTGCATGACTGTGCGTGTACAGAACAGTACGTACCGGGATAGGGGCGTTGGTTACTCAGGTCAGTGATTCTGTGTACTTGTGTTAGGTTACTTGGGTTTCTACGTTCTGGGAACTTCAAGCTGTTAGTTATTTACCTGTTAGGGATACACAAGAACAGATATATACTATACTTACTAAGGTCGACCGAAGCTTCACAGGACAGGGACTACAGACACACAGATCTATTGGGATAAGTAATAGTATTTCCTACCTAAGGTAGGTCCTCTCAGCTACGAGCACCACATTGGGTATAGCTCAGGACTCGGGTTCAGTCACATCCATCCGTCCATCGTTATTCAGCAAAGGGCCGGTGGCTCCTGCTGTATTCTCCCCTTCCTCAGTGCCGGGTCACCGTATCAGTGGTGAGCCCGGGCTTGCCGTAGGATCCAAGACTGGGTCTCAAGGCACCGGCATTCTTTTCTGCTCAGCCAAAGCCGCAGAAACAGCCGCCTTGATGTCGGGAAAACTGGCATCCGGGGAATATTCCCGGTCCCCTTCTATGCCGTTCTCGAGCGAACCACCGACGAGGAAGGTCCTCCATCTGGGGCCACCCCGTGTCCGATGCAGATGCCGCTCAACATTCTTTGCATCCTGCAGGAGGTTGCTAGTGATAAAATAGACAGTCTGGACCATATCAGAGACCCTGCCGTTCTCCATCAGGTTCAGCTGCTCGAGGCGCGCCTCAAGCTCCCCACAGATGGATGCCCCGTAGTTATCGACAGGGATCACCTGGGGCCGGTTCGCCCAGCGCCATCGACGCGGGGCGGTATCCGAGTCGTCCACAGCGACATTGGCGTTGTCAAGCATATGGGTTACAACATGGCTGCTGATACTGCGGTATGCGCCTCCTCCCGTGGCTCGGACAAAGTCGTCGCAGCAGACGAGCAGATAGGCGTTTGGGTTGGATCGGAAGGCCGAATCCATGGCATCGAGTGCCTCGTCCCAGTCTGGGTAGTCAGACCAAACCATGACGGCCTTGAGGGGGACATCCTCTGTTCGGTTCAGGTAGTCCTGGGGCGTCCAAACCTTGGACGGCTTGAACCCGCACTTCTCTGCCAGGCTACGCATCTCGTCCTCGGGCTGGCCTGAGAAGACCAGGACGTGCTCGTCGTCAAACCCGAGCCCGTCCACCAGAAACGCGAAGGGCTTTCCCCGAACGACAACCCGGCGCGCAGTAATCGGTATCGAAGCCTCCTCAAACTTCCGGATCAAGGTATCCTTCTGGAGGTGATCGGTAAAACCGTCCAGGTTGGTGACAAAGGCAAAGGAGATGGGTTTCTTTTGCTCGAGCAGCCACTTGATGGCTTCAGCCGCTCCCGGAAGCAGTGAGCCGTCGGCCATCACAACGTTCTCGATGGCAAAGACAAGACCAAAGTTGGACTTGTCGGCCCAGGGGGTCGACGTTCTGACCTTGAGGCAGAAGTCTACCCATTGCGTGATGCGGTCCATGTCTTGCGCTTTTGGGAGCGCTCGGTCGGTCATGTTGGCCATAATTCAGGCCCCGTGTTGATGAACAATAGTAGTAGTGATGGTGGTGGTCGTGGGGGTGCAGGTGGTGTTGCTCAAGAGTATAGAGACTTAAGCAAGAAATAATGGTGAGAAATTCTACCAGGTAGCCAAGTACTCCAGGGTTCTTTTATATTCTTATGGAACAGATACAGCCTCAGCGTGGTTGCTATTCTCGTCAAGTGCTTACTAGTAATGACAAGACAGATGTTCAGTGATGCGATGAGTCGCTATGTCTAGCAGACACAGCCAGTTCAAGTTGCAGTCAGGTTGTGAACAAAAGGGCTATACAGGACTCTCACGATCCAGAAACCTGTCTTGTAGAACCATATTTCATGAGCCATGAGCAAGATATCTGTGAAACTAACCTGGAAGGTATTCTATTGTCCTAGTAGTACTCCTCCTGGTACATGTGACTTGCTTGGATTCATTATCTAGTAGGCCACCCAACCGACTTGCAGCCAGGAAGACTGGCCATGTGATAACCTAAACGCGAGTAGGTCAGATCCCGTCCTTGACCCAGTCGAGTACAGTACTATGCTAGCACAACGGAACAGAAAAGCTGGCAGATGAGAATCTACGAATATATGGCTGATCTTGGGCAGCCGCCAGAAGACTACTAGACAGATTTTTGACTCGGAGTCCCCCACAGTTGTTCAAACCGCTCTAGTTCAGACAGGGAACTTTTGAATCTGTACCTGGTTAGTTGGATGGTATATAGTACTGATTGTTTGAGTACTAGTACTACTAGTACAGTTGATGTTTAAAGTGCCGAATCGTCAGGCATAGCAGGGTGTGTAGAGATTGCGGATGACTTTTAAGAGAAGTGGCGAACGCTAAATTGTAACATCCCAACCCACCAAGAGTCTGCCAGTGATCTCGTCGGCTAGCATTGAGATCTCCTGTGCGACCGTTGCTCTAGAGCAGCCTGAGATATAGCATGCCTGATGACAGCCTACCTCGGAGCATGAGTTACTAGTAGTATTTCATTGCCAGTCAGTTCCATTATTCTTTGAACGTTTTTGCGGTTCTTTAAGAACCTAAACAGACAGGACGCCAACCAGTACGCCGTGAAAGCCAGAAGCCTGTCACATCTGCCCAGAATCCGCGGCCGGTAGCAAACCGTCGGAGATCCTGGATCTCCAGATCTTTTAAGACTTTTGCATTCATTTCCCTTGCAGACAATGTATCTCAGAACGTCGTCTGCAACCTCGGATAGTTCCCAGCGTCCACCTGCAGATCGGCAAAGATGCGGCTTGAATCGTCATTGCTCAGACCCTTCATCCTCTCCGTGTCTTCAGTTTCCAGCTTTTCCATCTCCTCTACCGGCTCTGCCTTGCCGTCCTCTTGGTCCTCCTTTTGTGGCTCTAGCGCTTTCTCGATCCCGGAAGACTCACCGACAAGCAGGAACTGCGTGTTGGCAAAGTCAAGGTGCTTTGGCTGGGTCGGCACCCAGCGAAGTGACCGGAATTCTTTAAGTAACCTGTGGCCGGATTGTTAGATGCTTCAACTTATTTTAATGTCAGCTATCGGGACTCACTCCTCTGGATAATCCGGAGACTTTGGCAGCCTCGCGTTCGCCGGGCCCGGGTACTGCGGATTCTTGGTGCTGATAATGAAGCTACCCTTCTCCTTGAGTCCCACTTCCCGCTGCACCTCGCCCAGTTTCTCGGGCAGGGTCAGGATGTACGCCAGATGGCTCTCTCTCCCCGTGCTGGTAATGGCGTAGACGCCTTCGGCCACGGGGGTTGCCGCGGGCGTGTGCCGTGTGCCGGCTGTCTTGGTTTCATAGTCGGACGAGGCCAAAAATTCCTCCTTGAGCTTCTGAAAGGATGCGCCAGACTTCTCGACGAACGAGATCCACCGGTCTCGGCCACTCTGAGGCAGCACTTTCTTTGGAATCATGCAGAGGCGGCTGTTGCCGGCATCCCCAATCGGCCCGCTCCCGAGCTTGGCGTCCTTCTCTACGGGACGCAGAATAATGTAGGTTCTGGCTATTTGGTCGACATTCGAGGGCCGGTTGACGTTTACCCGGCCGCGGAAGAAGAAGTAGATGATGCCCTTCTCGAGGATGCTGGATGGGACTGACTCGGCTTCTTCACGGCCATGCGGTTCCACTGCAGAAGAAGCATGATCCCCTTTTCCTTCGGTGCCTGCAGTGGTCTTCTCTTTGTGGGTTCCATTCTGGCCCTTAATTGTCTCAGGGATGCTCTTCTGCTGTTTTCCCTCCTTCTTGCTTCGCTTGGGTTTGGGAGACCCTGCGCCTTCTCCAGTTTTGTGTTTCGACCCGGTGTGAGCCTCTGAGGCTGGAGGCGCACCGTCTGATTTGCCCTCTTTCTTGGCCGCAGATCTTGTTGTGGCAGTCATATTGGCCCACGGGGATGGAAACTACTGGAAGAAAGGTAGACTAGGATCCGGATGGAATAATCAAGGTACTAAGCTCCTGAGGTGGCTTTACGATTGTCGAAGGTCAGCGAGACGGTCCCACTTGCATTGATTGTTGCGGTAGGGGCAAATTGAGATGAAGGTGAGTTGAAAGTTATTCTTTGCGTGGAACAACAAAGCATGCTTTCGGGAATTCTGCATGGGTGATGCCCTGATGTCATCGATCCCTGAGCAACACGCACTTGCATCTGCCGCCGCGGAACGTGACCCCTTAATTACCGGTATCCCTTGCTATGTATTTTACGGCACTTCAGCAAGTTTGCTTGGTCAAACAAGACTTTCAATTTAGATGCTGGGAACGACAGCCTTTGCTTAGAGCTTGAAATTTTGAGTTCCGTTAAAACACCTTGCTAAGGGGTAGTTGAAGTATGCATGTACCTTGGCGAGCTAGGCTTAGGTAAGGGGGAACTCCTACATATACCCTAACCCTGTCACCTCCCACACCACGCGAGGAGCGGGTCCAGGGAATGAACCTTCAGCTTCTCAAGTCTCAAGCGACTTCAGACCAAACCACAAAACACAACCACATCATATAACACCGTTCCCAATGGCCCAATTCCTTCAAAGTCGCCGTTCTCAACGTGGTCAGAGAATTGAGAGAATTTTCAATGAACGCAGTCAATCTTCACAACAAGTCGTTGCAGACAGTTGTTGCTGTAAGTCGTCGCAATTTTTATTTGGGGCACTGCAGTGAATGCACTGCAATCGGACAGGTCATCGCAGTCAGTTCTCGCACCTAGTCATGGCTCTTCTCGGAGTTGAATACATTTGTACAGTCGGGCTGTTTCTTGCAGTCAAGGTTAGGTTGGCGTGTATCTACTGCGGCATCCCCAGGTTTCTCTTTACGGAAGCATAGCCTGTATAAGTAACTTGCCTTCCTGGCGAGTTGCTACCTCGTACACATGGATACTGACCAGACACAAATAGACTATCGGGTGACGTGCCTTACCAGTCTCGCATGATCTTCTCCTCAAATGCACGATACTCGTCAACCGAGAGACCCAATGCCTGCATCAACCCTCGAAACTCACGCCCTCGCTTGACCCCCTCCCTCTCCTCGCCATCTACAGCCAACGGAATTTGAGCCTGCGCCCGCTGGCGTAGCATCAGGCCGAGCGCAGAAACGAAGCGGCTGTCTGCTCTAGCCACCACGGCCTCTACGATCGTTCCGCAGATGGCCATCCAACTCAAGATCAGATCGACCTGGACCGAGCCTTCCATTATGCGGAACTCAAAGGTTCGAGGGTTGTGTCGCGCGCGTTCATCTTCTTCGCCAAACGCACTGAAGTTGAATCCCAGCCTTCTGTATTTCTTCTCCGGACCGGACAACAGCTGACCGAGCTCAAGACGCGATGCCGTCTTCCATATCTCGAGAATGGCCGCGAGCTCTGCGGCAGGTACCACTGTCTGACCGCGAAGGCTATCTGAAACCTGGTGGTCTGAGATTTCACCAAGCCGGCTGGTCATTGATACGGGCAACTGACAAACAAAAGGATCAACCAGATGCTCGACTCGTTTCGCGAGTCGGCTTCGTCGGCGCAGCTCGAACCCCCACGTGTAGACATGGTTGAAATTTGGCGAGTTCGGGTCCCTGATGCTCCTCAATGTTGGTTCGGCTACCCACAGGAACGACCCGAGCCTCTTCAAAGTCGGCAACGACCACGCCCGGCCGTCCATTCTACCGAGGTGGATATGGATATCGCAAGTGCAGTTGGCTGCCACCCGATGGCTCGAACATAATGCGGAAATAACCTTGCGCATCCGGATCCGAGTTTCAGGGTCTTTAAGGCGCATCTTGGGCGAGCAGATTTCAACCGGGGCCCAGACATATCCCTTCAACAACTTCTCCTGTTCCATAGGTTCCGCCGAATTTGCCTTCTTGACGATCCATGTCGATGCCCAAAAGTCACCCTCCTCGAGGGCGTCATTTCGGATGGCGTGCATGGTAACGGCCCTTTCGCCCACCTCTCTGATTACCTTAGCTACGCCGTCATGTGCCAGAGCCAGACGATCCTGCTCATCAGCATGACACGGTACCTCAAGAACGCTTCGTCCGTCACTTGGTTGCGGGTCAGCCACACCGTGAGGGAGCAGTGGCAACAAAAGCTTCCATTCGACCGCTACCGATATCTCATCGACAGAGTCACCCGGCTCGCCCCCGGTCGTGTGAGAAGGGGTGGGGCGGGCTTCGCAACCGTCGTCATGAATGAAAGGCGCCATTGCCAGAAAGAATACCCCCTGAAGACCAGCAAAGATGTCCGGGATAAGCGCCCATAGCCAGTCCACTCGGTTACAGATATCGCGCCTGCAGAATTGCCTAATTTGCAATCTGCAGATGGTTAGATCGCGGTAGAATGGTATCTGGTGGATCGGGATGCCTTACAGGGAGGCTAACTGGGAGAGACGTGTCGAGCTACTGTGTTATACCTCCTGCCAAGTCATGGGTGAGACTCGTCGAAAATAGGACAAACTACATGGGAAGAGAGACCTTATATAAGCGAGAATACTCTTCCTTGCCACCGCGGAAGGTCTGGTCGTTCCATGGCAACATATTAGTCCGAAGACCCGAAGTCACAAGGAGATAAGCCGGATGTTCGGTGTCGGACAGTGGGCGGGCCTGCCACCCAACCCATCTGTTCCTCCAAAGAGTCCAAAGCACCATGCAGCTTGAATCCGACGTATGCGGTGAGCATGGTTGAACACTCACCAACAGGCCCAATCGGCGACTACAGTTGGTAACTTGGTCCCAGACATTTGATGCAGTTGGCTGGATGAGCTTTGTCCACCCACAATCAGCTCCCGTGCAGCGGTGCTTGCATGAACTAGCACATCACTGGACGCCAAGGGGATGGCAACCTATCTCAACCCCTGCTAGAACGTGCTGGCCTGCATATGCGGCACTGGTGCAAGGCGTCCGCTCACCGCAGGTTTGCATCATTCTTTGCCTAGGCTTGCGGTTCCATATCTGCATTTCTACAGTTATGGACCACGGTACGTTGCACAGCTATGTACGAGCTTCTCATAATTTACCCAACATACCATATGGAGTCATGTGGTGTACCCATACATAGTACCACCCCAAAACCAGCACATCTCGAGGCTCGACCTGCCACGGGGCAGCTCCGGCCAGACCATATCTTCGAAGGTCTTAGTTGCTATCCTTCCGGTCGCCGCTCTCGTCATGTTGGACACTCCTCAGTTAGTCCGCTCTCCAACCAAGGACAGGCGACAAATGTACCTCAGTTACAAAACAAACTCACACGGCTTTATCGACACTGACTTCAGTTCCAATACTCGCTACTAGCAGCCACAGGCTCTGCTCTACGAAGAGTGGAGATACGGCCAAATACGAAAGTCTTCTTCACCGTTACGGTCACTCATGATGCCCTCAATCAAAAGCTACACACTTGCTCAATTAGATGCTGTACGACATCACTGGGATCTAAAGTTGCGACGTGAGTAACCCGACTCGCACCCGAGAGACATCTTAGGTCCCGTCCTTGGGCTATTTGTTCGATATTGACGGCGCTTTGTAATGCCGTGGAGTTGTGGTATGAAAACGTTATAACTTATACGTGACAGGACGCTATCACCGAGTGTTGAAACTTGAATACCTAATCTCGCCCCGCGAAGTCCACTTCCACTAGATGACTTGGATTCCGCCATTACCAAGTCGTCATTCTTCACGAAGAACCTGTATTGCGATCTCGCATTAGCAATTACGAGGAAACAAATAGATCAAGAGAGCTCTTCACGGATGTAGTCCCATTCGGGTACTACCCAAAGAGCAAGGGGCCTAAACACTGACCGAGCCACGAGAGAATCTTGATCACCAGGAAGAATCCCGTAACCCAGATGGCTATATCCACAAGCAGCCGTCTTTGGAGCATATACTGCAACTCGCAAGCAACACAAGCGCCGAACAAGTCAGCAAGAGTATCCACAGCATGCAAGGAAAGGACTCAATGGGCGCCTCGAAAAGTAGGGGCAACGGGAACTCACATCCCTCCTCAAAGTGACCACGTCCTTGGCGACGAGGCGGGCGAGCCGGTTCGGCAGCGCCGGCGGCAGAGCCCGGTACAGCTCGTCCTCGGTCAGGCTCCACACGTCGCTCCCCAGCAGGAACAGGTCGTGCTCGTACTGCTCGGGCTGCCCCGATCCGCTTTCATCACCTTTCTCCTCCTCGGTCGACCGGGCGGAAAACAAGGAGAACTCGCGGAAGCTGTGGCGCCCCGCCGCCCGGCGCCGAAGGACCTTGATGATCCACTCGGTTGCCTCGTCGGCCGGCGCGTCTTTGCCGGGGATGCTCATGACAAGGTGCCTCCTGGAGGTGGTCTTTTCGGGTTTGGTTGTTGCTTTTGAAGCCGGCGGCGCGTGGACGGTGGCGGTACGTGCAGGCGCAGGTGGAGGTGCCATTGGTTTTCTGCGGACGTCATGATCGGCAACAAAGTCTTCCGGGTCTACCCCGAGCCGTTGGGAACCGTGACCTGAGCCGCGAGTGTGCCGCATTTTCACTATGTCTCAGTATGTTGATTTTGGGTTGTTGGATGGCTGGCGCTACAGTATTTTGGCCGATGCGGTGTCGTGGTTGGAGCTCGCTGGAGGTTTGGGGATGGTCTGAGTTGCAGCATCCGAAGCGCCAGGAGAGGTTCGAGCATGGGCAGAAAGGGGTTATATGACAAAGGAAATTTGGGAGTCTTTCCATTAATGTCGTCGGAGAGGCCGTGACGACAAAGCCTGCTTTGATTTCCGGTGTGACCCGGGGAAATTGTGCATACGAGAATCCAAACTTCCCTCATGGCTTCCGGAAACGGAAGGGTTGTGTCTAAGTATCTAGATGGGTTCTGCGCAACTCACTACTGCCAGGAGGAGATTCTGCGGCCGCTTTGACAAGAATAAAAGGACGGCCGTCCTTAACAACATAAGCAAAGGTGTAAATTACCGCTATAAACCGTGACGACGAGCAGGATGATGTGGTATCACACTGTTCAACCGTAACCATAAACCCAACTAGCCTCTAGGAAAGTAGCCCGCCTGCCTGCCTTAAGCCCTGTCTTACTCGCCATAATAGGTGAAAAGAGATGCGTGAACGCGATATTTAAAAAAAAAAGAGCCAAGACCCCTAATCCAGCTAAGGAGCCCTCTTCCCTCCACAATCTGGTATCTTGAGTCCCGGTTTGAGGTTCCTATTGACGTCCATCAGCCCCCAGTGGTCCTCCCACTCCTTGCCATCAGTATTGTACTTCCACTTCCACGGCTCGTCGAACGCCTCAAACCAGAAGTACTGGGTCCCGTCCTCCAGGGCGCGGCAAACCCAGTCCTCCATGAATATGTTCATCTCGTCGATGCCGGCGACGGCCTTTTGCGGACAGTTGGTTTCGAAATTGTTGCCGCAGGCGGTGCCGCCCTGCGACGGCCAGCCCGTCTCGGCAATGATGTTCATGGCCGGGTCGCTCTTCAGGAAGCCTTGCGTTTTGTTGCCCCAAAAGTACATGGTCCAGTCGGCCGCCGTCTTGGCGGGCTCTCCCGCAAAGAAGGGGTGGATGTTGGCCATGATGGCGTCGCTCTGCGCGGCGAGCGTCGAGGTCCACTTGTCGCCCAAATCGCTCGTCGCGACGGGCAGCGACTCGAGACCCCGTTTGGTGAGGTTGTGGCGTACGTCTTCGAGCAGTGATCCTAACGTGGTAATGTTCATCTCCTCACGGAAGAGGATCTCGTTGGCCACTATGATGCCCTTGAAATAGCTGGGTTCGTAGTTGTCGAGAATGTCCCACAGCTGGTGGAGCTGGCGCTCGTTGGTCGTTTTGTTCGCGTCTTGCCATACACCAAGCCAGATATGGACCTTGCCCTTAAGGTCGAGCTGGTTAACGGCATGGATAAGCATTTGCGTCTGGTTGCAGTCGGTGCCGTAAAGCCGGAGGGTGCTGGTAAGCTGTGACAAGACGGCCAGGTCGCGCGTGATGTTGTTCTGCGAGGCGGGATTGGTCAGGCACTCCGGGTATTGGGTGTTGAGCGGGGTGTAATCCATGCCGGGAAAGACCTTGCGAAGGTCAGGGTTGTTCATGAGGGCTTTGATCTCGGGGGAGTTGGAATCGAGATCCCCGTTTGCCCTGGTGTCGTCAGCAGCGCTCGACACGTCACTCGAGCTCGAACCTGCCGCGCCGCGAGTCCCATCGTTGTTCTTGAAGACAACTCCAAAGAGGACACCGATGATAACTGCTGCAAGGAGAATGATTACGATGCCGAAGATGATGACCAGCTTCCAGATCTGGCCTCTGGTCCTACCAGGCTTCGGCGCTTGCCATGCAATCTTCTCGCCTCCCGCCATGGCTAATGGGCTCATGTTGTATGCGCCTCCACCGCCTGACCCGCCCGAAGCCCCATCCCCGCTGATGCCGTTATTGACAGGGGCATACTGGTTACTTAGGCTACCGCTGCCGTTCCGTGATACCAGCCCCCCAATGGCACCACCAGCCGCTGCTGCGCCGGCCGTGGCGCCGGCCGCGATTATGGCACTGTTACGGTCCCTCTGGCTTGATCCGAGACTGAGTACGCTCGTTCGCGGACCCCTTCTACCATACTGTAGCCCATCATCGCCGTCATCTTCAATCTCGTCGGGGTTTACCACGCCTAGACTCGCATCTGGGTGATGGTGACGCGAAAGGTGCTGGTACGGGTCGTCAGTGTATATGTCGTTGACGACAGCTTGCGGGCTCCTTGACGGGGTCCTCTGTCCTGGGGTTCCGTGTCCAGCCCCAGCGCCTGCTAATGGCAGGCCCTGTAAACTCGAGTGGGAGTTTGTGTCAGGGGCTGGATAATCACCCGGTCCGAGCCGGCCCCTCTCGACGTAGCCTTGTCCCGGCGTTTGATGGTAATAGGGTTGTTGAGGGTAGTAAGGGTCGTGTATCGCGTTGAGGCCGCTTTCTCTTGCGCGCTGCTCCGCGACATTGAGCGCTATCCCAGCCATGCCTCCAGATGCTGTGTTGCCGAAGTTGTCGGCACCTGGAGTGACAGTGCTCTGCGGAGATATACTCGGTTCTGATTGTGGTGGGTATGGAGCTCGGTGCCAATTGTGCTGTGCAAATGATTTCGACGGAGACACCGGCGACGCACCGCCTGAAGCCTGTCCGGGGCCGTTCGACGCCGCGGCCGCGGCAGCGTATAGGCCTCTGTCCCGGCTTCGATTCGGTGATTCTTGGCCGTAGCGCCTCTGCGCTCGGAGTCTCTCAAATGAGGACTCGGGTTCTGGGCCAGGCAGCGACTGCGGCGGTGGATGTTTTGGTGATTCTTGTCGGTCGTGGTACGGTTGTCTATGCTGTTGGTTACGGCGAGAGGGGGAGAATGAATTGGTTAGCGGTTGGCGCTCAGCAAAGTCGTTGTCGGAATAGTAGCGTGACTGCTCCATACGCAGTGTCGGCGGGCGGGAATGTTGTCAGGTGCGGACCTGGGTTTCCTGATCCCCGCCAGAGCGTCGCAGGCTGTTTCGACCCGTTTTCCCTCGAAGTTTCCCGTTTGCTGCGAAGGGTTCCAGAAGCTCGTAAATGATGCGGGGCCGACTAGGCAAGTGGGATCGGGATGACAAGACGACGTTTCCTACTTTGGCTTCGGATTGAATAGTGCAGGTATCGTCTCGTTTCTCGGGGAGGAGGGAGAAGGCGTGACGGTGTGTCCCGTAGGATGCTCGTATTTTGGGCTGTGCCCCCCTGCTTGGTGCACTTTGGAACCCCCTCGACGGGGTTGCAAGCTGATCCTCAGCGGTTCGCTATTATAGCCCCATGTGTCAAAGCTAGGCTCTGCGCCTAAACTTACGGACGAAAAGCAAGTCCAGGCACAGCACAGTCGCTATCGCAGTTAGTTTTTAGTTTTTCATGAGAAATCTCGGTTGAACAAAGGTAACGGAGCGGACGGGGGAAGCCCTTGTACGCGCAAGAACCTTCAAGCCACCAAACAAGGACATATGAAAACAGGTCTGCCAAGGAAGGGCTGCATTTCGTACTGGGAACGCCTCGAGGTACTCTGATGTAGTATCCCTCTACTGTAGAGGTTAGCTCCGGTACTATACGGTATCTTGGGGCGATGAGCAAGGTAACTTTCCGTAAGAGTGGTAACTTACAGTAAAAATACAATGTGTACATACGCCAACCTCGCATTAGCGCACACGCCGAGAAGTGGAGCGTCCCCTGAATCCCAAGGACAGATTGGTTGCAGATGGTTGGCTGGACAGCAAGCCAGCCGCAACTGTCTCATCCGTCACGCCAACTTCGGCCCGGTGGCTGGATTTCTTTCCCACAGTCTGCAATTCTCTCAACAGCGCAGATGCGGACATCCGTCGAGTGCGCAGCATCTGGTGTGCTGTCAACGCTGTCAAGATGCATCCTGCCGGCAGTGACGCGTTTTCAAAAGGCGAAACCGGCTCGCCGGTATTTCGATCATTCTCGTAATCCTAACGTCCATTTATTCAGCCTTGATCTCCATCAATGGAACATGCAAACCCAGATCTCACGGCTTGGCACGATCCCCGGCTTGCTCCCGCCTGCCCAGCCGAGTCCCGCAATTACATCATCAGCTTCGATCTCGGATCCCAGTCGAAGAGATTGACTGCATTGTCCACAGCCTGCAGGCCCTGACGAGCATGTGTTTGACTGTATGGCAACGGGCTAAGCTCGGGCTAAGCTAACGTATGGGTTTGGGTCTCTGGAACGATAGAGCTCGAGTCCACCGTCCGAGATGTGCACTCCGTTGGGTTATCTGCCTTAGGGACATGTCGATGGCGCATCGTCATGTTAATCGGGGTCGCGCCAGCGTCGTTCTGGCGGATATGTCCAAAGGAGGTCTAGTTTAGTGATTCGTTGAATCCCGTGGCAAATGGTGGTCCTTTCGCTGCACCGCACAATTGGAGATGTGCCATCCACAGAATGACGCCACAGGACAGAGGGGAGCGATCAGCCTGACATCATCGACGGCCCTGGCGATAATGACTATTTCAACACTCGGGATGCACTCAAGGCTGCTTCCCCCAGTACAGCATCCGAAAACAGATTAGAAACGAATTTACCGTTCCTACACGCTTGTCGACCTCTACAAATCCTTACCCAGCCGAAACTTAAAGAATCGCAATCACAATGTCAGCCAACCCGGACTCAGTAGTCAACCAAGGACAGTTTCACTCTAGTGTGCCGCCCACAGAAAATCGGACCGGTGGCGTAAGTGAAACCAGACCCAATTTAACCTGGATCTCACCAGAACCGCATCACCAAGGCTAACCATCAAAACCCACAGCACCAACTGGGCCAGAAGGTGGGCAATGATGCGGTGCCCGAATTCCGCGCGCAGACTCACCCGCCGGGGACAGCGCCGAAGGAGCACACGTACCAGCCGAATCCGGTGAACGTAGCACCAGGGCAGGCGCTGAACCCGGATCTGGAGTCGGAGCTCCGGACCTCGGGCCTGGATATGCCCGGGGCTACGAGCGGGGACGTGCACAGCCAGTCGACGTTTGCACGACCGATGGAGGGCCAGACCGCCACAAGCCACCGCAAGAAGGAGCGCAGCGGCCTGGAGGGCGTCGGCAGCACCGCCAGCACCTCGGATGAGACGGTGGAGGGTAAGGTCAGGGCCATCGGCGCCGACCTCCCTGAGGGCGTGGAGCGTGGAATCAGAGGCAAGGGGCCCGGCGCCGAGGAGACTATCCCTGCTTCGGCGGCCGAGGTAGCGGCCGAGAAGAGGCGGCCGGCATAATGATCGCTGAGTTCTGAGAAGGGGGAAGGCTGGAATTGTGGGAAGGGAGGCGGCGATGAGAAAGGAAGTTCTGGTGCTTTATCCGATCGTGAGGATGTGAGACTGATGGCTGGAACAGTTGGGACCCAGACTCAATGGGACAAAACAAAAATCATTCTCCCCTTGTAGGAGGTGGTTAACTGTCAAAAACAATGCGTCAGCCGCGAATCGAACGCGGGGCCCATCGATGGCAACGATGGATTTTACCACTAAACCACTGACGCCTTTTGTGAATTGTTGTTATTTTGAACCGGATCCAGCCCTCTAGTTACCAACTGACTAGTGTAGTAAAGCTGGGGAAACAAGGCCTGCAAAGTATTTGGTCATGAATTCCGTAAGATCATGGTTTGTAAGTTGTGACGATCTAGTTCCATGTGCGGTATCCTAAAAGGAAAACGTCTTGTCGCATGGCGTATTGTATTGTACAAACCGTTTAAGGTGTCTTGTCGCCGTTGTGTGACCTTTCCCCCTTTTCTCCGTGTAGGACATTCTAGTAGCTGATGTCTAGTAGCTGATGTATAGTAGCCTAGGTCTAAGGTTCTTTACCCAGCGGGATGTAGGTAGTATACTGAAATCATAGCTGGTTGCGAAGGTTAGTAGTGCTCTTACGTAGTAGGGAAAGTGATAAGTATAAACTATCCTCATATAGACTCGCGGGACAGTCTGGGTTTTAACCTTGAGTGCACAGTAACCTGACTTGAGTACTAGCATGTAAGTACACAGTGAGATAGTTTTTGCCAGATATGTACAAGGTACGCCTCAGGCTTGCTCAGTACTAGGTAGCCGCCGAGGTGATCTTCCACAATGGGTGCCGCTCAAGAGGCGTTGAAAGCCGACTCCTTGTTATGATTGACCAAACGAAGGCGGGAAAACCAAACACAAACAAGGATGGATGCCTCTCACTCCTCTCATACACCGCAACAGCGGTGGCTATACTCTGGTAAGTCCTTTCATTGCGGCCAATAGAACTCGATCCGGTTGTGCTAGGGATCACTGATGTCTGCCAGTGCCATATCCGCCCAGGGGTGATGATTCCAGTTTGATCGTAGAAGTTAGGACCCGTTCAATTGAATGACATACTCGAGATAGCCACGTCTTCCGGCATCAGCAACCTGCGAGTGCGAAGATAACTCCGGGCCAGGCCTACATAGCTGCACCGTCTCGAAGCGCCATCGGTCATTGTTGGACTTGAAGAGAAATGCATGTTCTGTACTGCCCGCAGCCAAGGCAACTATGTACTCGAAGAAATGAAAGGGGCAGCCGGTCCCGTGTCTCGAAACGCTCGACGCTATGTTGAATGCAATAAACTCAACCCCCAGGTGTGCAGAGCGACTCGCCGTCATAGGTAGCGCATCGCAAGCCGGCACAACAATCGGCGTCCACCCGGCAGGAAGTGAGAATCGAATGGCAGGCCTGCGCTTCGTCAGAATCTCAGCTTTCTGAAAACCGACTAAGGTAGTGTAGCGCTCGGCATACCTCTCTTCCGTAGAAATCCGCAACCGTATACTGCGCTCGGGATTCAGGCGGTGGAACAACCAAGCTGGCAACCAGGCCAAGCAGGAAGAAAAGAGTGACTTGAATTGAGGATCTCATGTTGCTGGCTGTCCCCTGAGTCCTGTGAGTGTAGGGTGTTAATAAGGAAAGAGAGAAGAAAAAAGTCGGCTATCCGACGTGCATCGAAAAGCAAGCCCTCCGCTGGAGAGTTCCCCGAGTCGCCGGAGTGGAAACGAATATCGTCCTGACAGAAAAGAATGGTCGAAAGTGAGGCCGACTGAGGCCGTGTCGGTGTGTCGCGCCCGGTGGCATCACACGCCTTTTATCAAAGCCTCACCGTCAAGCGCCCGTTTGTGCCCCCCTGAAATGGATCGCCAAGAAGCCTGAGGAAGCCCCAAAAGTGGACATGGGGTTTTCTGCGGCGAATCGTGCACTAACAGGTTATCGCATTCTGATTGCGCAGAGTCTGTTAGTACGGTTTGGTATGTACAGTACAAAAGGAGGTGGAATCGCATTGAGTGGCACGTTTCAAGTAAAATGACACCGTCCCAGGACCTCGGGTGCCGCTTCCTGGTCGGGCAAACCCCGCGAATTCGATCGGCTTGATCGTCAGATTTGCCGCTCTCACTTTGACGAATGGGTCCATCCGGGGCTCACGAGAGAACTGTGATCACAGTTGTGAGGTTGGTACATGTTGTCTTACTTTTTCCCCGCACTGCCTTCGGCTTCCATGGCATGAGGCGCATGGCGGGTAAGTCTTACCCCGGGCAAGGCTCAACGGCACGACAGGGCTGCGAAGTCACTGGGGAGAGCACATCCATCAGTGTCAGCGCCAAGTATTATACATAAGTAGGTTCGCACCAGGAAAGTCTCCGGGGACTCCTTAAGGTTATTTGCACGTTAGCCCTAGGCTCCATCCCATTCCAGGATAGGAAACATCGAATTCCCCATGTCACATCGCTGCAGGTCATCGCGAGGAGAGGGCAATCCGAGCCCCGAATAATTTTACTCCCAAGTCTCGACGTGAAGGGCGGGAACAAGCCGTCTCGATAACAGCAGCAGCGAATTCCTTCCAGTTGTCATCGGACGATATGCCGTCAGACTCAGAAGCGCAAGTGCAGCCCGGAGTGCCTTCTCAATCAAGATAAGGGCAAAGGCAACAGAGTAACAAAGTTCAGTTCGAGACCTTATGCTGACTTGACGCCAACTAGAGTTCTTCCAGTACAGAGTGCTCAGCTTTCCTCCGACTCCGCCGCAGCTAAGCCAGCCCGCCCGCAAGGCAGAATCGTCAGGCGGCCCTCAGTGAGTTCTGTACCCTAACGTGCGTGTACGGGATTACAACGTCTTCTTGGACGGAAACCTTCACTAGCCCCAAATGGTGCGTCCAACATCATGCTATTATGATTCCTGACGCGATCGATGGAATACCCACGGTGGTCTCAAACTCTCAGCGCCCGGTCACAACACCCCTTAGCAGCTCCCAACGAAGACAACCTGAAGGACGTTTCGTATGTAACACATCATCAGTGTGACTCAGACGACTCAACATTCCCACGGTACATATCAAGGATATCGTGCTCCTGGAAGGCCTCGCTGTGTTTCGGTTAGCAACATATTCCATGTCACGATGGCTCAAAGTCTAGACCTGAGAGCCACGGCACGACTCACTCGGTGACTCGATAGTTCCCTTGGCGTGGATATGAGGTTCCGTGCCACTCAACATGCGGCTCACAGTTGCACCATTGGTCTTTGGGGATATAGTCCATGATTTGCGAGATGTGGCTGCCACACCCGCCCCAGGTGGCCTTGTCTGTGTTGGGAGAGAACAACGTCAGTTTGGCATTGATATGCCAGCTTGAAACATACAAATCATAAGGTAGATACAGTTAGGGAAGCCGGGGAGTGCGTACGGCAGTTTCTGCAAATTGATCGGTAACACATTGTTCCAGAACTTCCAGGTATGTGGTAAATCCAGTCGGTCGGGTAGGTTCAAGTTGACTTTGTTGGACTCGATGCCGCGAACCGTTTGAACGGGAGGCAGGCCAGCTATCAGCAGAGGGTAAGCTCTGTAAAGGTAAGGTAGTTATGTGATCAACCGTATCACGGAATTTAAGGTGCCTTGTTTGCTTTATTTCTCCCGCCAAATAGGTTTACTGCACGTTGGTCTATTCGAGGGGAAGCCATGACCACGGCGTGACGCAATTGCGTGATCACGGCGGAGCCGAAACATGAAGCAAGCGCCGCACGTTGGTTTTGGCTTTTGATACAATGATATGTCTTTGGGATGATGCGAGTCTCATTTTCTCTTTGTTGAGAAGTTGCTGGTGGTTCAACCGCTCGTTGATAGCTGCCAGTAGGAGCTTACCGCCATGCTTCCCAGGCTGGGCCCCATTGGGGGTGGCACCCTCGAGCTCTCTCTCTGGTGAGTGAATGGAGAGGTGTTACGTTGAACAAGCCTGTCGTTCTACCCAAGGAGGTCACGGGTTCTGTTGTAGATACCTACGGCGAGTCGAAGAGGGTACGGGACTCAAGATCTACAGCTTCCTCCGGAAATTCTCGGACTGCAAGCCACATGCACGGCCAGAGTCCCTATCAAAGCCTTCTCAGAGAACAAGACGGCTTTGGCAAACCCTTGGATGGAAGCGGGAACGATTCCGACAGTGACAACAACGGAAGGCGCACTCGCGTGCGTTTCTTGGCCATGGGCAGCGAAGGAGATGTTTGCTAAACACTCGGGCTGTCTCTGGAACCAGTCTCAGTACATGATGCCTTGCTCTTTCCCTCGCTAGGTGCCTCAGAGCATTTGGCAAGTCCAACCCATACCTCTCAGATCAGTATAAACCCCCCAGCCCCCCGCCCCCCGCCCCCCCCCTCTCTTCTTCCTCTTCTCTCTCTCCAACTTCTTTGCGCTGCTGTTCCTCGTCGGGCTGCATTGGCGATAAAGTTGCCGGCTAAGATCTCGCTGTAACATAGATTCATGGGTTCCGGGCCTTCCGGCTGAGTCTCTGAGATGAGGACTTGGAAGATTGAGATTTCAGATACCATTGTCATGGTCCTTAACGCTTGCACCTTTGTTGTCCCGGCCATGACTCAAAGATGTGATGCATCATAGATACCTTATATGTGCTTCCCATGGCAGACCGGATGCTGAAGAATTGTACAAATACCTTGGGACTGCCTTATCAAACCCCTAGAGCAGACTCTCTCCTGGGGGACCATGGACTGCCCGTGATGCATGTATGTATAGACAAGCGGTCAAATAAGGTATTACCTCGGCTGATCCTGCCCTAGCCATTACGTGCAATCCGTCTGGAACCAACAGCTTATGAATTATAGGCTCAGGTATCTTGCAGCCAGGACACGCAAAGCCAACATCCAAACCCAAGCTTACGTGATATGTGGTACTGTAGCGAGATCCTCTAGGATCACTGAAGCTCCTCTAGGGTCACAGAAACGGTAGAGCATACAGAATATTACTAATACCTATCTATATAGCTGGCGGATTCGAACTTTCAAGTTCTTAGCGTTTCCTCAACCCGTCCAGTCCCTTCACTATTTCACGTTGATTTCCTGGTGTTCCATAGCAACAGGACGTGACGTCCTTCGCTCGCCATCGACCCTTGAAACTCACCTCAAGCTCACGGCTCTCGCCTCTCAACATGGCTTCACCGGCACAGCACCCGAACCTTCCGCTGCCGGACTACTTCTCCAAGTTCGCCAGCGTCTACGTTCGCCAGACAGGCCACGCGACACTCAACATCCTAGCCGACGTCATCAAGGAAAGTGTCCAGACGTCGGCCAATCCCATCGGCCCGGACTCCGTCGTCCACGACACGGCCGCGGGTCCCGGCATTGGCGCGGCGGCTCTCGTCGCCAGCCTGCCCAAGGACCAGCTGCCCAAGGAGATGCTGGTGTCGGATAATGTGCCCATGATGGTCTCAGCGGCGCGGGAATCCCTCGCTGCCTCTCCGCTGCCCAAAGTCGAGTGCAAAGAGCTCGACTCGCAGGACTTGTCGTCGGCCTCGGTACCGGACAATCACTTCACCCACTCGATCAACAACTTCAGCATCTTCACCTTTGTCCGCCCCGCCGACGCCATCCGCGAGACATATCGCACCCTGCGCCCGGGGGGCCTCGCCATCGTTACCTGCTGGCGCCGGTTCGCGCCCGTGATCATTGTGCATGCCGCCCAGAAGAGGATCCGGCCGGATCTGCCCCTCATGCCTACGCCGAGTCCTCAATTCTTTGAGGAGGGTGTGCTGCAAAGGGTGGTGGAGGAGGGCGGGTTTGTCAAGGACAACATCACCGTGCTCGACAAGACGCTGGTTGTTGCCGACGAGGAGAACATAGCCGGCCTGACTATGCTCATGTCTGGTCCCATGATGAGCAAGGCCCGTGAGGGGTACACGGCGGAAGAGGAGGCTAGGTGGGCTGACGCTGTCAAGGAGTCTGTGAAGGGAGAGGTGGACCAGTTTGGGGGCATCAGGTTCGAGGCTTATGTCCTGTTGGCGACCAAGTAGACCTGCCTAAGCGTACGTGGAACTTGAATGCAAGCGAGAAAAGCAGCATTTTCAACATGCTGGCATGTTCAATGTTGAGTGCGGTTCAGTTAGACATCAATCCATGATGTGAGTCCGCATGTTGGCATCAATTGTTGGCCTCCTTCCATGTCTACCAGTAGCCTAGTAGTGGCTTTCACGAAGCCTTACTAGTACTTACCTACATGTAGGTGTGTAGTCAGATCGGATATCATCAATTCATCCCTTTCAAGCCTTAAGATAGGTACCTTAGGTAAGCAAGCTGGGAGATTGCAAATTGGCAGCTTCAGTGCCTTCACAAAAGGGGAAGTACTACCTTGGGCAGATTGGGTACGAACGTACGGCCCAAGACCAATAAGGCGCCAACAAGCGTCGGATCAAGGACGCATATTGCTATCAAATGGACTTCGGAGCATACACTAATAAACACGTGGAATCCCTCTGGACCGTGGATCATGTTGTAGTATCAAGGCGAACCAAATGAGATGCTGGGACAAAACATGCATATTTGATGCCACTGCAACGCCGAGCAATACTAGTGGTAGGTAACCAGACTCCTGTCGTTCATTTGACCGACAACGGCTTCGAGACTGGAGTCATGCTTCGTTGGATCCAGCTAAAGAGGAGAGTGCGAACTGAGGTTCCAACCGCGTGCCTTACGAAGCAAGTTGAGCCCGAGTGGCGACGGAGTCAGGAGTCTGCAAGATGATTTGTTCGATCAGTGTGATGTGGTCCTGCGAGCTGGCCGACATGGCATCAATGAATGATTCGAACAGTTCAGCAGGCGGTAAGTACGGTAAATACGAGTAAAAAAAAATCTGGGAGATAATGAAGCCAGAAAAGAGGGGAACGCAAAATCCTCAACACAGGCCGAATATAAGGGATGGTGAAAGGGCATGCGATGGTTGAGCCTGTTCATGATCACCCGCAACAACTCCCCTTACTTCGGATACAACGACGGATACATCTACGACAGTCCTGCACGGGCTTCTTTTCTGGCTCAAAGTTGGAGTGAGCCACTACGATATGGGTCAAGATCAATCAAGACCGGAGCTGGTGCACCTGGACGGGGCCTTGAAGCAGAACGGCTGTGCTGCTTCGGGTGTGTCTATACACTCCGCAGGGTTAGTGCACAGGAAAGGGACCCCAAAGCTTAACGGTCGTTTCCCTTCGCGGGAATCCCTACGCTCCACAGGGCTCTCGGCATCAGCACCGAGCATCGGGTATGCCCCTCTCACATCAACAGATATCCATGGATAGCGCCTAGTACTAACGACAGCCTGAGGTGTGCCCTGGACAACAGACCCGAAGATGCAGTCATTGCAATCGTGGGCTTCAAAGGAGTGGGAAAGACCAGGTTCATCTCCCACCTATCTAAGACGGCGTTGCCGGCGGAGGATCTGGAGTCCAGTAAGTCGTCCTATAGCTGATTTCCAGTCCAGAAGCATCATTATCAAGAACTGCAACTACTTGGCATGACACGTATACACGTTTTGTTCTGCTAACAACCGGCAAGGCACCTCCCGCATAACCGTGTATCCCGCCTGCGTCGACGGACAGGACGTCTACCTTCTCGACACACCAGGCTTTGACGCCACGGACCGGACTGACGCCGACATTCTCGAGGAAGTCGCTGGCTTCCTAACAGGCTTGTCTACCAGTAGCGCCGAGAATGAAATCAAGCTGGCCGGCATCGTGTGCCTCTCCTCAATAGGAGCCAGCCACATCAGCAGCAACAGCCCAGGCGCCAAGAACATTCCCATAATGTTCCAGAAGCTGTGCGGGCAAGAAACACTCTCCGGCATCGTCGTCCTCGCCACCACCATGTGGGACGTTTTCCCGCAGGACGAAGGCGAGAAGCGGGAGGCCGAGTTGCGGGAAACGGACGGCACATGGGGAGAGATGATCCGCGACTACGGCTGCGCAGTGCTCCGGCAGGACGACGGGGCCGTGTCGGCGGCTGGCATCATCAAGCATATCCTCGCCTCATGGCAGCAGCGCACCACATCTCTGGAAGTGGCCCGATATGAACATAAAGTGGGGGAGGAGGGAGAAAAAGTGAAGGACACGCGACCGCTTGACGAAGGCGTGGCTTTCGATCTCGACCTCGAACCTGAGGCTGGCAATGGCAAGGACCACCGGTCTGTAGCATCATCCTCGTCATCCTCTATCGAAAAGGAGAGGGCCGCCGTACAAGTGCTTCCCTTGCATGAGCTTGCACCGGTTGTGAACGGCAAGATCGAATCGGAGGTCATGGAGCAGCAGCGGATTCAGGCAGAAAAGATGGCTCTGTTGGAGGAGCAACTGGTGAGGGTCGCCAGCGAGATTGCCAGCCTCCAGGCAGAGCAAGCGGCCAAGGATGAGGAGGTCCGAACTGAGAGGGAGAGAGAGCGGGTGGAAAGCGAGAGGCGGGTGCTCGAACTCGAACAGGCCTTGAACGATCTGAAGCTGCAACTCAAGCGCGTCAGGGACGAGGTGGAGTCGACGAAGCTGAAGCAGGGAGTCCTCGATGCAGAGCTGAGGGATTTTGTTAGAAAAAAAAACCAGGAGAGCTGGTGTATTGTTATGTAGGAGGGCCTATGGCGTTGCTTGTTTGATTGAAAATAGAAACATGGGTATCTTGAGATATAGAACCAGACAGGAGGAGGGCTTTCGATAGGGCAGGAAGTTGTGATATTATCAGATCTAGCAACAATGTAATATCCCGAGGACATATCCTCATCTTGATGCTGTTCCTGACTCCTGTTTTGACTAGGGAGACACAAACCTACTAGCGTACTCACTCGTAGCACCAGGCCTCTACTAGTATCTGTCGCTGGCCCTACTAAGACGAAGCAGGAAGCAGCCAGGTTACAACACTATTCGCAAAGACATTCCCACTCCAAGTCTCACCTGTCGCAGTGGTGAGAGTCACATAGACATTGTTCCCAAACGTATTCTCAATCACCACCGTCCTGGTCTTATCCGGATTGAGCGTCGCCACGGACTGGATCCCCCCGGAGCCCGAGTAGGTGTAGCTTCCGCTACCGTCGAGCACGATAGCCCCCTTGGGGATGAATTTGCTGAACTGCGCCATCATGTAGTAATCGACCTGGAACTCGTACGTGCCCGCCTTGACGTCGACCGTCACGAGCCCGCGGCACGTGGTGCAGGGCCCGCTGCCCGAGAGGTGCGGCCCCTGGGCATTGTCGGTGCCCAGGGTCCAGGCCAACGCGCCCTTGGCCCAGTTCTGGAGCGGGCCCATTGTGAAGTCGGCTGCCTGGCTCCAGCCCGTCTGGGTCGACGTCCAGCACTCGGTCATGTACTGGTCGACCGAGGGGTTTGAGTTGTGGAAGTCGGTCAGCACGCGCCAGTCGTTGTTGGGGGCGTAGCAGTGCCAGGCGACCGCGTTGACGTACTGAGAGGCCGTGTTCAGCACAGTTTGGGGGTAGCTGGGTACGTCTTGGGAGAATTGTCAGAATGCTTATTGCCATTGCTTTGCGAGGATACAGGGTAGAAGTTTACCAGTGTTGTGATCGTACGCCCAGATGGCCGTGTTGAAGCCGGCATTGCGGAGCGCCGGACCAACGTTATCCTGGATCAGCCTGCCGGACTCGTCCGGGTAAATGTACATGGTAGGCATACCGGCCTGGCTGTTCAGGGGCTCGTTTTGGATGGTGATGGCATCAACGGTGATGCCGAGCGACTTGTAAGCCTGGAGGTACTTGACAAAGTACTGAGCGTACTGGTTAACATAGGCATGGTTCAGGTTGTTGTTCACCGTGGTGCCCTGGATGACGCCGTTCAGCTTCATCCATCCCGGGGGACTCCACACGGATCCGAGCACCGTCAGATCCGGCTGCAGGGACTTCATCCTGGCAAGCAGTTTGGCCATGGCGGTGCCCCGGTCGCCGAGATTGAAGGATGACAGCGACGTGTCGACCTTGCCGCCGTTGTCATCATACGAGTAGGACGGGTCCGCAGACAGATCTGACGAAGCGATGGTGTGGCGCATGAGCTTGAAGTTGGCACCGGCATCCGTCATGAGCTGGTTAAGCAGGGTCGTCAGCTTGTCCGCTGGGAGCTTGTTGAAAACGGTGACAGTGGCATCAGTAACTGAGGCACCGAAGCCTTTGATGGTCTGTTTGTAACCCGAAGACTGGTCGTTGATAGAGAGCTTCCAGGTGGACTCGCTGCCAGGGTTGCCGGCGCCACGAACAGGCGCGGCTACCGGCGTGAGCTTGTAGGTGCCATCTTTGTTTGAGGCGTAAGCCTGCGGTGAGGCCCGGGCATTGAGTGTAGCGGCGAGAGCCGCCGGTGAAGCGAGCAAAGCGAGCGTTAGGGCCAGCATAGTGGTGGCGGGCTGCGACTGTGAGCTCTGAGATGTTGGCCGTCGACGACTGCAGCGGCTGGTTCCATCTTGTCGACGCGTGGGTGTAGGGCAGCTATATCATCTCCGACGCTGACACTTCTGTCTGTCATCACGGTTGCTCTCCTCGACTGGGAGCCTGTACTGTAGGAACTTCTTCCCCTTGAGTCCCGCCGAATCGGTCCTTTCACGGAGCCTCGCAGAATGGCGACCATGGCTGCACCCCGCAGATCTGGGGTAGAATGCGACCATGTGAGAGAACTGAGACCACGCCTTGGCGCTGTCCAATCCCGTGCTTGGCGTCTTGGGTGTCGTGGAGTCAGCGATGATGCATGTCGTGAAGCTAACGGCGAGATTTGATGAATGGGGATTAAAGCACAGTTTCATGAAATGCTGTAGCCTTGTTTAGCCTCGGCATAAATACCTTACCTTAGGTACTTACATATAAACAAAGCTGGGGCGTTTTCGCCAGCGTCTACCTAAGATTGGATAATCACATCATAAGGAGGATGCGGCGGGATTTCGCTTTCCAGTTGAATGCGCACTACGTTGTTGTATGAGAAGGTGACGAGGATGTGTAGGTTCATAATCGGTGAAGTTGTAAGATCTGCGCGACAAGTGGCAGAGATGGGAAGGTGCTATCATTGCTATGGGGCGCGTCTCCATCGGGCCCATCATCACCACGATCCCCCGCTTTCAACGTCCACTAAATTAGTGTACTCCATAAATTCCATGCTTCCCCAAACGCATCTACACTAATACCACCACGGAATACTGCAATAAGAACCGACCTGCGACCCATGTGCTGTGTGCAGCGATCTCATTACAGATCTGTCGCCGTCCGCCGAACACTAACATAAGGGTGCCTAGGTAGGTAAGGTACCTTAACAATGGATGATTTGCATAGACATCCGGCAACCGACTACGGACTAACGTGCTTCCATGTTGTCCAAGAGCTGCAATGGTCAGAAGTTGTATTGACCGTGTCCAGGTACATACCTGCTAAGTTGCACCTTCCAAACTTTCCCAAAGTCATCACAGCTGCCGTCGCACAATGGGTTGTACTGGATAAGGCGACGTTGAGTCTACCAAGAAACGTAAAAAAGCCGAGATGAGGTTGTCTTCGCAGAATGCAGTGAAGACGAGAGGAATCTTGCGGCCTGTGACCACGTGGCGCTGAGTCGCCGTCGTGAAACGGCGTAAGACGGAACGTCACGCTCTAAAAATCTCAGCATGGTGTCGCCGGCAGCCCTCCTCAGCCATTTGCCCTCCTCAGTCATTTTGGGGTTGAGACAATGAATGTGACCATCAGAGTCGACTGCTTGTTGGGGTAAAGCATCCCACCAGACCAATGGAAGACACGACAAACACTGGCCAACTTCGATGCACCGTTTGTCTTCAATTCTGGTCATTTACCAACCCAAAAATCCAGGGTCCGTCATGACCCGGGCTGTCGTTGTGTGTTCGTCCTTGTCATTCAGTCTTCTGTCGGGTGGTCATGGAGGCGGTGGGGGGAGGAGGAGGAGAAGAGAGAGAGAGAGAGAGGAAGGGGGGGGGGGGCGGTTTATAGGGACATGTGGTGGGGAACGCTTGCCTCTGTGCGAGAGGGAAAGGATGTTCCTTCCTGAAGCTGTGCATTTGATCGCAAACTAGAAGGAGCTAATTGCACCTTCGAATTGCATAGTACAAGACCCAGACCAACAACATCTTCTCAGACAGGAACATGAAAGATATGAACAACAAGATGTTCGAATTATGGAAAACGGCAGTACTGGAGAGAAAGGTAATATACTGCTAACTTGGTTCAAACAGGTACATGCAATGAATGTTGTTCTATATGCTGAGGTTCATGGGGTTCAATGGTCGATGGTCGCTCCGGGTCAGGCCCGCGGCAACCTGAACGACTCCATCCAATTTCGATTCACCTGCTTGAGCGTCCATGGCACCGGCAGTCTTGGTCTTGGCGTCTCGGCGGGCGCTTAAAATGTCAGAGCCGCGTTCTTGGTGCGGGCACCTCAGTGACGAACTGGCTGCTGAGCGGATTCCGACCCCAACCTTCCCATCATGATCACGGGCATCACCTCGCACAGAACCCGAGCTTCCGCCCAACCAGAGACCAAAACCCAGTATGGTTATCGCCCCAATGCACTCCGTCCCGCCAAATGGTTTGAAACCTGGATATTATGTGAACCACCTTCTAATGTGTTGGATATGTACTTAGCAATCGAGATACCTTCTGCATCATGATACGACGATTCCCACCGTGGCCGCAAACCGCGATTGTGCAATTCAAGAGGACAGCTCATACCGCCCGTGACTGGACGGATCCATCTCCACCACCGGTTCCCGACTCACTGCCACTGGGGGAGGATAATATACCGCCGCTTTCCCGGGCAGGGGCTGTGCGGCGTAGATGGGCAGTTCGGCAACGGGTGGATTGAGCCCGCCGACATCAGGCTGCTGCCTCCTGCACCTCCAGAGACACCAGATTAACCCGACACCAAAAAGGGTTGCCGCTGCGGCGCCGACGCCGATGCCGGCCGAAGCGCCGACCGATAACCCTCCACCCCCTGAAGCGGGGGCGACTTGTGGCGTCGTAGACGGGTCGGTTGTCTCGCGTGACGACGGCGCTCCGGTCGCTCCGGCCGCGTCGGCCGTGGCAAGAGTCGCTTGTGGTGGTGACCCTGAGGCGGAGGTGCTCGTGCTCGTGCTCGTTCCCGTGCTCGTGGAAGTGCTGCTGCTGGTGGTGGTGCTGGTTCGGGTGCTTGTGGTTTTGGGGGCTTCGGAGATACTGAAGACATTGGATGCCGAGTCGGTGAAGTTTGCGCCCTCGGTCCAGAGGGCAATGCTGAACAAGGGCGATACGCTGAGGTCCTTGGTTGTGCCGACGATCCACGTGAACTCGGTCGCATCAACTTGATCGTCTGCAGGGCCGAGTCAGTCAGCACCTTGGCCTGTCCTGGGTTGTGTTGCCCTGGGTTCAGTTGGGTGGATATTTACGTGTGATGAACTCGAAGGGCCCTGCTGTGAAGTGGAATGACCCTTCGAAGGTGGCCGCCTGGCTTGCGTCGAGCTGATATAGCACACAAGACAGCTTCTTCCCGGCGGCGTTGGGCGTCCATTTGAGGTCGATCGACTGCCCGATGTAGCGAACAGGATAGTCGCTTTCCGAAACCTGGCCGCTGAACTCGGGCGGGTTGATCAGCTGCATCCGGGCCGTTGTCGCTGGAACGGCCGCGAGGACCGCGAGGGCAGCGAGTACGGAGCGCATCCTGAGTTTCCGCATCGAATGTCGATCGGCTCCGGCCTGGCGCAGCGCTCGGGTCGGACGTCTCGTCACATTCACCGGCCAAACCGAAAAGGAAGGAAAGATGGAAAGGATTCAAGGATTGACTTGGATTTAGCGGTTTGAGCATGTCTCCATCTGCGGATATCGGCCCCCAAGTCTCAATCCCTGGTTGTGTTGAACTAGCGTAGAGCCTGTGACAGGGGGGTCTCAGCCGCCCCCAACTTTGACAACATCCATTTCGATCTACGGGGGTGTATTATCACTGATTCCGCACCGGGGTGTAGCTCGTCGATATATGATTGAGCACACTCGGTTCGTTACTTATCTCCTTTCTCCTAGCAAAAAGCATGCCGTTCTGATGTTGGGACTGAAGTCTTGCGGTCGGCCAGAATCTTGGAGCTGACCGGGATCTGAATCCCACACCATGGATCACACACGATCTAACGCTATGTGTAACCTTCACGTTACACCGCTGTCACCCTTGCCCCGATTCTGCATTATCTTCCACAGTACGAAGTACTTCGTAACTACGAATAGAACATCGATGCTGTCGGGAGTGCCGACACCACCAACGAGTCACACGTGTGCACCTTAGATACGTACGGTGATCGGCTCAAGTGCAACGCTGCTGTCCTGTGGAACCTCGGATGAGCATGGAGAACCTCCCATCAAGTCTCATTCAGCTCTAATCCATGCACTAGGAAGGATACTTGAAAGTACATGTACTCCTGAGCAGTGGACTTCGAACTGGTAGCGGGGAGAGCGGAGGTCTTCTGGTAGCGGTGGTATGAAGCTATGCATACAGTCAGAACCTTATATTTGCACTTACATGCGAGCGAGCAGGACGGTATTGGCAGCATCATGTCAATATAACTAACAGCTCAGTGGTGCCCAGCTGGACTTTAGCATATTGGCATAACGCCCATCCACTCTGGCATTGAACTGAAATGCAACTTGAACCTCTTGAAGTTGGACGCAATAGGCGGTAATCATGATAATGAGACTACCTATCCAATTTATCGGGCCTCCTTTTCTCCCAACTAGGCTTGGGTCTACACTACCGCGGTCAATGTTAGCTCAACCACTGCAACCATATACCTGTCACTGACACTCAGGTCCGCTCGAACAACTGGTGTTGGTGTTACCTGAAGTTACCACTACACGTTTACTTCAGGGGAAAGAGGAAGAATCAAGCCTGGTCGGCGACCGCCTGCGCGCGTCCAGTCAGCTATGTACAATCAAATTGCTAATGCTCAGTGACCTCTGGTAAATTTCGTTAAAGACTTGAAGCCAAAGGTATAAGTAGCTGGGATTAAGGGAGAAGCTTTGTTAGAGTTCGGAGCCTATAGCTATGGAACTTTGAAGTTTACCATAGGGGCTGGCATTAAGTGCTACTACTAGTACGTACCTCAGTCATCAGTGAAACTGTGATGGTATGCTGATCATCTTATGTCAGATAACATCAATGAATAGGTGAGATGGGTTATATATTGACGATATAGAACTATTTGATAATTGGGAAGGGCTTTATTTGCTGCAACTCACTACGGAGTACCATCCGCTACATCGTGGATAAGGTAGTACGGTCTTGTGAATGTGAATGTAAGTGCGTCATCGTACCTCAGGTGCCTTATTCCACTGGCATTGACGTCAGGATTCCAGCCGCACACGCATCTGGAACATCATCCCTGTCATGCCCTGAACATGGACGCCCGACATTTGAATGCTCAATCCTAGAATGTGCCTCCGAGTGTTTAGCCTCAGCTACAAAGCCTACCTTGGGCACCCAGCTGCCAAGCGATACACTGCCAGCATGGCCACCACACTTGCTGCATCGCAGGGACAAGGCCTGGGCGATTCGGGCAAAGTCAACTTCCCTACCGACGCGAAGCTGCCGGGCAAACATTTCGAGCCCCGTCAGACCAACGACACACCTAGCGACTACACGCCCAACCCGAGCAAATCGCTGCCCCTATCACCGGCTCGCAGGGCACTGGTCGATGACATAATCTCGCTCTACGAGCTGGGCGCCACGGTGGAACGAGTGAGGCGGTACACACCCGACGCCGTGTACAACGACGAGTTGGGCTACGCCGACGACCGGTACAAGATCGCGGGGCAGTGGTTCGGCCTGCCCTACGTCTTCAGCGCCGGCAAGAGCAAGGGCCACGAGGTGGTTACCAATGACAGGGACCTGATCCGGTTCCGCCACGAAATGGAATGGACGCCGAAGCTCGTGCCCAAGACGATCCGGCTGCGGTCGCTCGTCTCGCTCGCCCTCGACCCGGCAACCGTCGACCAGGATTTTATCCGAGTCAAATACCACAAGGACCAGGCCAGCGCTGAGGACTACAGCAATGAGGGCGTCGGGGCCATGTTGAAGAAGTTGCAGGCTGAGAGTACGGCTAGAGTATTGAGCGCTGTGAACGATGATCTCAATGCTTTTGCTCCTGACAAGGGCGCGGGTGGTGGGTAAGAGGTCAGTAGAATGGCGAGCAGGGAAGGGAACATGAACTCACAACTGAAGTCAATGTTTTGTCCAAAGTGGGACTTGAGCGCTGATAACAGACTGATAACTCTAGCTGCCGAGGCTGCCTACGTATTAGCAATAGCGGCTAGGTATCCGTACAGGAAATTTATTAACGTTACCTATGGTACCGCCTGCCGTGTTATGCGTACCTTGGTAGTACCTACCTTACCTCCCGTCCTTTACGACTTGGAAATACCTCACCTTACCTCGGGAACTTCGGAAGTAATCCATTATGTTCTGTAAGACAACAAATGGACGAGATGAAGAAATACTACACCTTTTGGAACAGCCACAGTCTTAATACACTCCTTGTCGCCAACAGTAGCTTACGCTTACAATGATAGGCTACTTGTATATTCAGGAGGCGCGATTCCTACTACCGGCGGCGATCGCCGTTATCCTGCTGCTGGTGGCGTATCTAGTGCGACTCAATCAACTGCTGAGCAGCACGCCACCCGAAATCAAACAGCTCAAGTCGACAACATGGACCCGCGACCTGCTACTTTCAACATACCGCAGGCTAGAAGCGAAGCCCATCACAACTCGTAACTATGCCGCACGCATTCCTCCAAAGCTGGAGAGGCGCTACATCGTCACGGGAGGTTCAGGTGAGTACTAGGTACTTATCCAAATGGCAATGGGCATTGAGGCCGGGATCATATTTGCATCCCGAGAGACGTTTGCAAATTTTTGTTTGTCCACTATCGTGAGTCATTAGTTGGAATTTTGTCTTGACAAAACACGTTAGGTCTCGTAGGAGGGTACATTGTCCTCCAGCTCCTCGAGCGGGGCCAGCCTCCTGAGAGCATCCGCATCGTGGACTTCCGGCCGCCGGACCGGGTCGATATGTCCCGCGGATCCGCGACCGAGGTGGACTTTGTGCAGGCCGACATCTCATCGGCCGAGGCCACCGAAAAGGCGTTTTCAAAGCCCTGGGACGCGTCCGTCGCCCACCTGCCCCTGACCGTCTTCCACACTGCCGCCGTCATTGTGCCCTCGGACCGGTCGAAGCTTGTCGTCGGTTTCCGAGTCTGCGAGGCCGTCAACGTCCGGGGCACGCAGCATGTTGTCGACGCGGCACGCCGTGCTGGGGCAGACGTCTTGGTCTCAACGACGTCTGGCAGCATCAGCATCCGGCCAGTCGAGCTGTGGATGCCGCCGTGGCGGCTGTGGTCACGGTCCTCAGGCTGGCCGCGCCACTACTGGCAGGTCCTGGACGAAAAGGACTTTTTTGAGCCGCCGCGCAGTCACGAGGAGTTCTACGCCAACTATCCCGCGTCCAAGGCCGCCGCTGAGAGGATCGTCTGCGCTGCCAACAGCAAGGTGCTGCGCACGGGATGCATCCGTCCCGCTAACGGCGTCTACGGAAACCCTACTGACAACACTGTTGGAGGGGCCTTGGCCAAGAGGGTCCTGCCTACGTAGGGAGTCCCATCCCTGCTCTGTCCCCGGCGGAGGTATGACAGTATATGTTGCTGACGCCGTCCACAGATGGACCTCCCACATTGTCCAGAGCTTTGTCCACGGTAGCAACGTAGCCATTGCCCATCTTGACTTTGAAGCCGTTCTCACCTCACCAGACTCGGCCAAGTCCAGGCAAGCCGGGCGTCCATTCGTGATCACCGATCCCAACCCGCCCATTAGCTATGCAGACCTCTATCTCCTCGTCAAGACGCTCGCCACCACCCCGTTTCGCATTTTGCCGCTCCACCCCATCGTCATGGTGCTGCTGTCGTATCTCATCGAGTGGTACACCCTCGCGCGGGTCAAATACCCCCTTTTGCAAAGGATTCTGCCGGAATTGACGGGCGAGGTGAAGCACCTCAAACCAGGCATCTTCAGCATCTGCACCCACTTGGTCGCGTCGAACGAGGTAGCGAGCAAACCCGTTTCCGAGGGCGGGCTCGGCTACACGGGTGTACTCACGACGTTGGAAGGCATGACGCAGGAGGTGGTCGAGTGGAACCACGATCACCAGCAAGACGCTGCAGTGGGAAAGGTCAAGTCGTACCAGACGAGTGTCTCGCTGGCCGACGTGATTGCCAAGGCAGTAACGGGACACCGGTCCTCATTCCGGTGATTAGTTGGGTAGTATTACTATTTACTAGTACCAATCACTACTACTAAGTTCAAACATATCGACTTACGTCTCTCTTCGGCGTCCGCCATGCCTCTTGGTATAAGCACCGCATCGCTTCAATCCATAGCCTTCTCACCCGCAGCATACCGTCGGCTCCTCAATCCCCGCGGCACCATTATTCACCCCCTTATTAGTCCCTACCGGGTCAGGCCCGCCGCCAATCACCACCGTTCTGGTCATCCAATCACACAGAAACTTGCCCAGCAGCGCCCCGAGCAGGATACAAATAATAATGTACCCATTGTAGTACATGGCGAGCAGCATAACCAGGTAGGCCAGGCCGAATGTGGCCGCGTGAATGAGGGAGCGCACAAACTGCTGCAGCGGCGAAGCGCGGAACGTGACGATTTGTGGTGCGACTCCCGACTCGGGTGCAGCTGGGCAAGCTTGCTGCTGGCCACCGTTATTAACGATGAGGCTCATGCGCGCCTGAAAGTCCCGCTGGATGTGCTCGTCGTACTCCTTGCCCAGCCGCCGCAGCCCTTCGAGCACGACTACCATGAGCATGACGCCGATGCACGTGGCCGCGAAGGCGCCGTGCGTCGTGATGTGCCACGACGAGCTGAGGAAGCAGGCATCGATAGTGTACCAGTTCCAGAGCATCTACTTGTATGTACCCTCCTGATTAGTGGTTGGCGGGAAAAGGGGGCATGCAAAATGTAGATGGGACCCAAGGAAAAGGGCAATGCGACCATACCGAGATCTTGCATTCGGCCATGCCCGAATCGCCTCCGTGGTTGTGATCCATTTTGCCGGTCGTTTAAACACCTTGCGTGCTTTGAGTCTGTGTATGTCTCCACAGTGTGGTCTCGAGAGCGAACCGGGTCAAACGGCGAGAGGAAACAATTTAGAAATGCCGGCAGACGGCCGGGAGATAAATTAGCAAGCACACACTATAAAAGCTCCGCGCCCGAGTGACGAGTGTGGTGTGACGGCCGTGCAGGCTGCTTGATTCGCGGCGCAGCTTCCGCACTCAGCACTTTCAGCAGTGACTCGGGAATGCTGGTGTTGTCTGGTGTGTGCAACACAAGTTCTTTAAGAGGACGAAATTGGTGTGATTGCGGCTTGTGGTTCTCGTGATTCAGGAAATGCTGTCATTCGGTTCTTCGTGTCTCTCTCCTCAGGACAATACGTTTTGAATGGTTCTCGGCCTTTTTGTTTTCGTCACGTCGTGCTACGAAGAGGATACCTCTGTGGTTCAACCAGCTCACTGAGCAGAAATGCGCCAGAATCCGCAACTTCCAAATGCTCGCTCGACCAATCTTGCCAAGCATGCCCGCCACCAGCCCCACGGACTGCATGTCTTGACCCTGCGGGGCCTGTTCCAGGGCATTAAATGCAGCGATTGGCTCGCTTCGCTTGAACCCTGGAAGTCGATCCAGGCCCGGTCCGCTGGTTCCCACTTGCTGATGTGGAAACGTGCTCAAAGATGCTCAATGCCAAGGGAATCGGCAAAACATCCAGAAGGCGATTGCGAGGACCGATATCCAAAATGGCAAGAAACTCCTGGCGTCGAGTTCGTAAGTTAAGCCTCTCATATCGTGCGCAAGTGCTTGGCTCACCAGTTTATCGGCTGCCAATTTGCGCAAACCTTCGTGGAAGTTCAACCTGGGCTCGGCTCGATTTTAAATCTGCTCAAACTGCGACTCGATCTCGACCGATGCCTGCCGGAAGGGTCCCACACCCGAAACCCACAAACCCACCGTTGACGGACTGGAAGGCGTGTTCGGAACCTGGCTCCCGAGAGCCAACGGCGACTGGCCCTTATAAACCGACCATGTGTTCCCGGTCTTCGCCACATGTTTATTAACAGACATGCATCGTATCCCGGCCCTGTGCATCCTTCTGTGTCAGCACCCACTACCCCATGATCCCATGAATGCCCTTGCCAGTTCTCGCTCGAACTCCCTCAGGCTTGCTTGACTGAGTCTACTCATCCTCTGGCCGGTTCCGCCAGGGACGAGCCAACTCCCAAACCTCCATTGCAGAAAGAACGAACAGAGGGACCGTGCTGCCCGCCATGGCGCTCACGCCGCGGCACATCCAGAACTTCTCCGAAGCGGCCTCGCTCGAGCCGCACTGGGGCTACGCCGACCGCGCTGTGCCATGCACCAACGACCCGGGGTCATGCGCCTACCTCGACGTTGTCTACTCTTCCCACGACCAGGGGATGGTTTACACGGGCATCTTCTGGTTGACCGTCCTGGGCATCCTCCTCGTCTGGGCCCTCGGCCGCCGCATCTTCCCCGCCCAACAAGACGACGGCACCTCCCTCGTCACCCCACAACAACAAACTCCCCACGAACCCGAATCCCAACTGGTCCCTAAGCGACCGCGGGGGACATGGTGGCACGCCTTAACATCAGCGTTGCGCACCCACCTCCTCCGCCCGTCCCCTTTTCGGTCCATCTTCGGCCACACGACGCGGCTGCAGGTCCTGATCCTGCTGATACTCACAGGGTACTTGACGATCTGGACGTTTGCGGGGATCGTCTACTCGCGCTGGATCACGCCGATCAAGGGTCAGCCGGCGGACGTGGTCAACACGCGCACGTCGTTAGGCCCGTGGGCCGACCGGATCGGGGTGCTGGCGTACGCGCTGACGCCGCTGTCGGTGCTCCTGGCCAGCCGCGAGTCGCTGCTGAGCTTGCTGACAGGTGTGCCCTACACGAGCTTCATGTTCCTGCACCGCTGGACGGGGTATATCATTCTGGTTCAGAGCCTCCTGCATACGCTTGGCTGGACCCTCGTCGAGGCTTGGCTGTACCGTCCGCAACCCACCGTGTGGAACACCTGGGTGGGGCAGACGTATGCTATTTGGGGGTTTGTAGCGCTGGGCTTATTGGTGCTGCTGTGGGTGTGCTCGCTGCAAGTGGTGGTAAGGAACGTGACGGGGTACGAGTTTTTTCGCAAGGCGCATTACGTGCTCGCCATGGTGTACATTGGCGCGCTGATTGGGCATTGGCAGCAGTTGCAGTGCTTCCTGGTGCCTGGGCTGGTGCTGTGGTTCGTGGACCGCTTGGCGAGGCTGATCAGGACGGGCCTGCTGCATTATGGGTATATCACGGAAAAGGGTGCCTGCGGGTTCGGGGCTGTGCCGGCGAGTGCAAAGTTGTGGAGGGACGAGAGGCTGGGCCATGTTGTCAGGCTCGACTTTGACCACGTCCAGGCGCCCTGGAAGGTTGGACAACACTTCTTTGTGTGCTTCACCGAGGGTAGCATCTGGCAGAGCCACCCATTTACGCCCCTGTCGCTGCCTGTGCCGGACGCGGCGGGCAGGGTGCGTCATTCGTACATCTTCCGCGCCAAAGGGGGCGAGACGAGGAAGATTGCGGATATTCTTGACAAGAAGATGGCCGCGGCAACGGCAACGGCGGATGATGGTGTGGTGCCGACTACGCCTGTTATTCTACAGGGTCCGTACGGCGAGAGTATCGTCGAGGGCCTCACGCAAGATACCAATGTGCTCTGCGTCGCGGGCGGCACCGGTATTACCTACGTGCTCCCAGCCCTACTACGGCTGGTAAGGGGGCGAGTGAACCCAGAGAGGAGGATCGAGCTGATGTGGGCGGTCAAGAGAAAGCAGGATTTGGAATGGGTCGAGCCCGAAATGGAGGAGCTCCGCAGGCTGGGGGCCGCTCACGGCCTCCGGATCGGGACATATGTCACGGCCGAGCCGCGTTCCCCACTTGAAAAGGAGGGCAAGGTCGTGGACGAGAAGAGGACAGCCGAGTCCTCTGAGGATGATGCTGACAGCCGAATATCATGCGGAAGCGACCATGAGCAGAGACCGGATGTGGATACGGTCGTGAGGAACTTTGTCGACCGGGTGGCGCGGGGTGCTACTCGTGTCATTGGCAGTGGACCGCCGGGCATGATTGCGGATTTGAGGAGCTCCGTGGCCGGGTGCAATTCGGGCGCGAAGGTGTGGAGAGGAGAGGAGCGGTTCGATGTGAGCCTTGTGTGCGATGACCGGCTGGAGTGGTAGATACCCTTTTATGAAGTCTATACCCCTGTTTATTCAAGTTTATATGTTTCCAAGTTCCATCCAACATGCACAACAATCCCATCTTGACCCCGGAAGCCGTCTAGAACTCCGCCCGCCTGCTTCACAGATCGCCAAGTTCAAACCAGTCTGCTGCTGCTTCAGGTTAGCATCCACTCACATGTTCAGCACCATCTATCACCACCCCTACATCTAGACCTCCTCCACTCGTCAACCCATGCTTTCACAAAGTGTACCTCGGCGCTCTGTGCCTTGGCAACGGGCTTCGGCGGCAGTCCGGGCCGCGTCTCGTTGGGGAACAACCCGTTCTCGTCCCAGTGATGCACGGCGTTGTCGATGAGGATGAAGGGCTCGCTGACGGTGTTCTTGCGCTCTCGCAGCCCAATCCTGTGCGCACCCGCATACCGCCAGGGATCCCACTCCCCGTCGACCAGCGCCAGGCGCGGGTAGCTGATGTGTACCCCGCCGTGCTTGTTGATGCGCTCTACCTGTGCCGGGGTGGTGATGTTGAAGGCTTCACGGCAGACGACGGATAGGTAGTCGAGGGAGATTAGGCGGGAGATGAGTGGGAGTTGGTTGGCGGGTACACCGGAGCCGGTTTGTAGGTAGCCCCATCTTTTTTTAGTCATGTCAGTGAGTTTTATATAGTATGTAACAGGGGAAGACGCTTACTCAAAACAGTACTGGTACGCCCACAGCCGCCAGGTCTGCTGAAGATTATCCTGGCGGTAAAAAGTCGTGTTATAATTCGTGAAGCATGCGTCCTGACTCTCACGGCGGCAGGACCGCACGGTGGTGGCGTTGACGTAGCCGATGTAGTTGAGCAGCTGGGCGGCGAGGGCGGCTGCCTCCTTTTTGTCTCCATACCCGCCTGCGGTGACCAGCGCGCGGGCTTCGTCTTCGGCCTCGGCGGTGCGCGGGTACAGCGGCGCCGTGGAGCTGACGTTGGCGCAGTAGCGGCCAAACTCGGTGCTGTTGACGGCCGGGTCCCAGTTCAGCCCCTGCAGGCCCGCGATGCCGGCCGAGATGGCGTTGGCGAAGTCGTCGCTGCGCGTGAGATTGCCTAGCCCAAAGGCGCGCTTCAAGCGGGGGACCCAGTCGGTGGCGGACTTGTTGAGGAGAATGGTGTCGACGATGTGAGTTAGCTTTTGCGTGGCCACCACGCAGTCCCTGGGAGCGAACAGCCGGGCCGCTTCGTAGTACTGCCAGTAGTCGTAGATGGCCTCAGGCACACCCGACGACGAGATGGCGCCCCAGTAGATATCCGGGTACAACTTGCGCAGGAATGCGACGAAGGAACCCGCGTATGAGCCCCCGTAGGCAATGTAGGCGTTCTTGGACGCGGTGAGGTCCAGGTGTTCGAGCCCCGGATAGACGACATGCTCGGCGAAGTAGGCCATGTCGGCCAGGGCCTGATCCGTCGTCAGGAAGCGCAGGTTCGCGGTGCTGAAGTCGGGGGTAGGTAAGCTCTCCCCGTAGTAGCGGTGCTCCAGGATCACACCCAAGCCGTGGGTTGCCTGGGCCAGCTGCGCGACGATGCCCTTTTGCAAAAAGGGCAGACGATCGACGCCGCTGGTTTCGCCCGATTGCAGGACGATGACGGGCCCGCCTTTCTTGTAGTGGCTGGGGTCAAACCAGTAGCGCAGGGCAAAGGTGGCGTTCGAGTGCGGCTCGTAGAGGGAGTCATTGTGAAAGTGGTCTACGGGCACCTGGATGGTGTGTGCTGGGTACAGCAGCTGGAGGTCTTCATCATCCCTGACTGCCAGAGCACGGCTGTCTTCTGCCTCCTTCTGGGTGAGCTATGCATGAGTGTCAGCCTGTGACGAGACAGTTCGACTCTGAGAATTACCAAGGTACGCACCTGTTCCTTGAAGTCCTTGAGCGTCAAGGAGGTTCGGAATGCACCTCCATTGAATCCACTAGCAAGCTGCGCGAGGCAGACCACGCCGAAGGCAAGTCCTCCAAGTCTTGTCGCTCCCACCATGGTTGATGATTCCAAGATCGCCAAGCAGGACGAGCCGTTAGAACAAGCTATGAGGATGGAATGCTCACCTTAAGCACAATCTAGTAAGTTGTAACGCGGTGGGGTCCCACCGATCCAACGATCCTCCACATACACCCGCTCGGCCGATCGCTGTTGGTTGGGCCCTGCCGCCGTATACTATTCGGCACCGTTGATTACTGCTGACAATGCGGCTTTAGCTCCGCGAAAGCGGAAGGTAGAGAAGATAGGTCTTCCAACTTCCCGATTGAGGCAGCGTGAACCACGCGTTCGTGAATGCCGTCGCAGTTGTTGTGGGGCCGCCGTCGAGTCATGGTTGTCCGGCCGGAAGTAAGCCGGCCAGGGGGGTTGCCGATCCACTGGCCGCTGCCAAGCACTAAATCACTGGGGAGGGGGGGAGGGGCTCAGGGGGGTTATAGACTTTATAGCGATCCTCCGTACTTCAGGTATTCAACTTCAACTTTCAAACAATCATGCATCTCCTAGTTTACCGCATTGGTAAACTCAGGCTCTCAGTCGCGCCAGCAGAACTCCCCTTGTACATGTAACCGCCCTGCTTGGCCTGCGTAGCCCTCTCCAGGGGCACATACTCCGCATCAGACTCGTGATCGTCAAAGCGGGCACCACGGTAGTGAACCGTCACCTCCACGAATGGTTCCTCGTCAGGGATCTCAATGTCCGCACCGCTTGCCTAAGGTAGTCATCTCATTAGACCCTGGTTGAACCCAACATGGGAAAGGCACTGGTAACCCACCGATTTGACTCTCCAGTGCAGAAACTTTTCCAGATACTTGCCTACTTCGTGTTTTTCGAGGTTAGCCAGCGCGTGGATCCCTTCTAGTGGTCCCTCCCCGGCCTCCGCATTGGCCCATGTCTTGGTGCGCGAGCGAGCAACCAAGGTAGCGGTCAGCGGGATCTGGGCGCGGGAGAGTGTGCCCTCTCGGGATTTGACGAGGCACTTCTTGCATCCTCCGCCTCCAGCACGAACCCCAAAAGCGGGGTTGCTGAACGTGTAGACGAATCCGACATGTTGAGGTTGCTTGTGTGGTGGGCCCGAGAATGTGTCGAACGTGTCCTTCTCGCCCAGAAAGAAGTAGATCGTGTACGGTAGACCGTCGAAGGCGAAGCTGTATCTTCCAGTCAGCCATGACTTTATTGCTTGACTTGATGGATATGAGAGAGACAAACCGGTCATATTGGACGTTGACAATGATGTCAGACTTCAACGAGTCATCAAACCATCCCGAGACGGAGGGCGACATCGAGGTCTGATATAACGTCTTCAGCTGGTTTCTGATGTCCTCCATGTACTTTGCCTCGTCAAATTGCCCTGCCGTCTTGTACTTGTCGAGCCAGGGCTGTAGCTCGGGGTACGAATATCCCAGCGACATCCAGTTTCTGATGTCATCCGAGACAAAGCAATCCCCTTGACGGTTCTTGTGGAATGGTGCCAGGGGTGTCTGGAGCGTGACGATGGTCTGGGGCGAAATATTCCATGTCCCGTCATCATCGTACGGCTCTTCCAGATGATCGAACCAGTTATTTGGGTTGTTCTCGTTGAGAGCCTGCCAGATGGCAAACTGTCTGTCGATATTGCAGTGATGCATAAAGAAGATTGGGTCAAACCCGGCAACTGGGACCTCGGTCATGTGGCCCATGAAAGTGCCGAACCCACCAGTCCAGTTATGTATGTTGTTATGGAGGAATTCCAGGTTCAGATATGCCTTGGGGTCCCGCTTCTCGCCCTTGGGAACTCTGGTCGTGGCGAACTGGGCAAACGAAGTCATGTAGTCGGGCTCATACAGCCGGTAGACCATCTCGGCAAGTGGTACGCCGTCAGCGTTGTGGTTGTACCACGGGTGTGCTTCAAGGGCATCACGGATACGGTCGTTGTTGACGGTACCACCAACCCAATCTTACGAGACTGATCCCGCCTGGGGTTCGAATCTCGCCCAGCGGGATGTGCTGCGGCACTTGGAGAACTGGAGGAGACGTCAGTTTTCTAGACAAACGATAGTTTGAGAAGATGCGCTTACGGGAACCGTGAACAGTCGGTTCTCGGCGTTGATGTGCCGCACATCATTGATGCCAAACGAACCCATCTGCGCTTTGCCAGGCATATTGAACCTGTACATGGGGTTGTCAATTGTGACAACATAGGCAATGTCAGCCTTCTTGTAGTCTATCACCTGAATCTGGGATTTCTTGGCAATGAGAGGGATGTCGTAGACCAGTGTATCCTTTTGCGGGTCAGCCTTGTCTGGTCGAGTCTTCTTCTGGGCCCAGTCCCAATAAGGGAAACGCCAGGTACCGGCAGCACTCTTCCATTGTTCCCGCTTGCTCTCAGGGACCTGGGAGATGACCTCTTGAATCATGATATCATATAAGACTTGCTGTATTCCCGAACTTTGTTAGCGAAGGAAACCAGCACATAATGCAAGGGAGAGGCGTACCTCGTAGAGAAGCATATGCGTATGGACGGTGCCAGCACGGGAACAGGAGGCTATCGTGGGTGCAGTATCCCATCCCGCCCGTGGCTGCCGTGTAGTCTTCTTCATCCCACGGCTGGTAGGGATATCCGTGGATGCCGGCAATCTGGAAGAACGAGAGCTTTCCCGTAGGGTCTCTTTCCTGGAAGATTTTGAGGGCCCAGATGAACAGACTGTTCTGAATCAAGTGCTCCAAGGTCTTGCCTGGGTACCAGCTGTCTGCCTCGAGGCGAAGGGGCACGGTGGTGTCAGTGACACCTGCTTTGATGCCCTTGATGACATAGGTGTCGCCTTCGTTTCCCATCTTGGGACCTGTCGGCGGCGAGTTGTTGTCAAAAGATTGTTGAGTGTGCCTCTGAATCGAAGGACTGCAGAGGGCTCTGATGATCTGAGTGACGTCCTGAGTTTTCTCTAGGCATCTTGGGACCTGCCGAGCCCTTATGTATGTCTTTCCTCTCATCAAATACCCAGGGACGGCCATCAACTTTCCCCTCCTCCTGAGTTTATGAAGCCACAGCTGCGCTCGATGCATGATGCAGTCGCGGAAGCACTGCAACTTAGCGGTGACGATCCAGATGCAGTAGGGGCCCGTAGAATGTCAAGCCACTTTCTGCCCAAATACAATATTCTCGCGTAGACAACACACTAGACAGGCCGAGACCCCTTTCAGCCCGCCACCAGTTGGATAAGTAGATGTGCATGCGCTGCACACGGGTGACTTCAACCAATCCCAATTGCGTTCCGACCACATTTTTGGGCATCCCTGAACATCTGCGCATAAGCTAGTGAGTGGCAGAACAACTGATAAACAACGTCCGCTTCGCTCTCTTCGCTTTCATAAGTCATACCCAAAAAGGCCTGGGGACATTCCGGACTGCCGTACGCCGAAAAAGCATCGTTCCTCAACCATACCAAAGACATATCCAAAACACGTAAACGCTCAAGCAAATGCCGCGGTATCCAAACCGGCGCCATCCCCAACGGGGCGTATACAGCGAACACAAAAGCAAATAGTATAGTACTTTGCCACCACCACATTCAGTCTCCCCAGCTCTCCGAAAGCGTCCATCAGCCTCAACATGCGCGAGAAAACCGGCGCAAATTCCGACCTCCGCCGCGGAACAACAGCTCCAAGGCACTGAGCGCATGACCAGGCTAGCGTTCTGTTATGCGCGCCTTGCTCGGCTTCCCCTTCTTTTCACTCTGCCCAACAGAGCCGGCCCTTGCCTAGTCCTGTATAAGCAGGGCCAAAAGATGTTCCATGGTGCGGGACATGAGAGACGCTAGTCCGGCGCGCATGGCATACCTCTTGCCCCCTCACCGCTCTTAGACGACTGCTTTCCAGGCAAGCAGTAGTCGGGAGGCAGGCAAGTCAGGAACGATCCGTCGCTACCAGATCATGCCATGACTCCTGACTCCGGCCGTGACATCGCCGTTCTTCTTCCTCATCCTGACCGTCCTCGTCCTTACCAAATCCTTCACACCCATGCCGAGCACGCCCAATATCCCCGCGACGAGCATGACAGCAATAGCCAGCATGACCACAACAGGGAACCAGAGCGCGGCGTCCAACAAGCTCAGCCACGGCCCGCTGGGCGCGATCCGCCCCTCAACGCCGCTGCCCGTGTCGATGGCCGCAAGGCTGACCTGCATCGAGTTGAGCACGACCGAGCTGACGGCAAAGACGGTGATGATGGGCGCGATGGTGTGCGCCAGAAACGACCCCCACTGCGGGTAGATGTGGAAATAGGCCAGATACCCCCTGGACCAGGCGGCGCGGTTGATGCGCGTCAGGCGCATCTCGCCGTAGTGGTAGCGCCGGCTCACGTGGTCGTCGCCTACTCGTGCAAAGGGCTCAATGAACTCGCACCATTCTTCGTAGGTCGGCAGCTGGCCGTCGTCCTTTTTGGGGATCAGGTTCAGCTCGCACGCCTCGATGTAGTCGATCTCGAACTGGATGATGTAGTAGTAGCTGCGCATGAAGCCCAGGCTGGCTTTGTAGGCGTCCTCGTCGGCATGGCGGATGTAGTCCCAGAAGGCCTGGGAGTAGAAATAGGCGGGCACGGGCTTGATGAAGATAAGCTGGTAGTGCCAAAGCAGGTGCAGCCCCGGGTGCTCGTCGACAATGACCTTGCGCTCGCGTGACTTTTGGTGGTGCAGTGCGGTGATGTGGGCGTACGACGGGGTTTGCACGAAGATGACGCTCATCAAGGGGCAGAGACTGTCGAGCTTATCGGTCTTGTGCTGGTCCTGGAGATATTTGAGCAACGGGTCTTTGCCGTCTGCACTGAGCCCACCGCTGTCCAGGCGGACTCGCGGCTGGCCAGGCAAGCATTGCTTGTGGCCGCCGGCCTTGACTCTGAGGATCTTCCTTGTCTTCTCGCCTGTCTCGATTAACTCTAGCTGTTCGTTAAACTCTCGCACAAGTCCGGCGAAGGGTGTCTTGGCGTGCGCATAGCCTATGTGCGCAAGATTTGGCGACTCGATGGTCGCGTCTGCACCGCGTGTGGGGTGTGCTTCCCCCATGGCGCTCCCCTGTCGACAGCCGGATCCCGCCGGGCGTTGCCTCGGTTTTCGGAGCGGGGTGGAGCGGCTGCAGTGGCGGACCGACGCGCTGCGGCCCGCACAATCGTCCCGTTGAAGGTGATATTGCTTCTTGCTCTGTATTTAAACTGTACTACCAGTTGTTGGACGTTGTGCAGTGAATACTCACAGCGAGAGACTGGGTCGAGTTCCCGATTTTTGTATCAGCAGGATAGCCGCGGTTGTGAGCGGTTGGGAGCGCCATGGCGGCGCAGAGCTGAGTGTGCGTCTCCGAGATCCTGGTTTGCTTGGCACCAAGCTTCGGCGGACCACCCCCTGACACCCCCAGCGTGCCACCCATCACATCGGCCGATGCCAGCTCGCCGCAGCCCCACCATCTCCAAACGAATGGGCGGCTAATTTTAATATTTTAACATCGTTTCTGACAACTGATATGTGAGAGAGAGCATGTGCAGTAGGGGCTCAAATATTCCCGAAGTGTTAGGTGCCCGATGGCCCCATGAAGCTGCAGATCGTGGCGGTTGCGCAGTCGTTGACCACAAACGAACAGATCTCAAGCGCTCAACCCAGCCCAACCACCAAGTAGTATACAATAATATATCTATCAGGTTGCATTGCATGTCAACCGTATCCCACTTTATTCGTACCAGTGATCCAAACACTTTCAAGACAACTCCAACCAACAAGAAGCTCGATTTCAGTCGTCCCCCGTTAGGTCAATGATTTCCCCCACATTCCTTTTGGCCGGCCGTGAAGAGTTCCGTTGAGGCGGAATATCCAACTTGGGCTTGCTCGCATTCCCTCCTGTTGAACTCCGCTTGTTGATCGTACTTTGGGACATTGGTGACAGGACCCGGCCGTATGGAGACGTGTAAGGAGCAGCAGCGGGGGCAGCGGGCGTGGCAGAAGCGCGGAGCGTTGGCCCGCGCCATGTGCTCGACATGATTCGCTTGTTTCCCGCTGCTGGTGGACCCTTTGCAATTGACGGGAGCAGCGGGGCTGGAGCCGGGTTCTTTTGAGGTGCATATGCAGGGCCGCCGGGGGGTGTTGCTGTTGCTGGGGATTGCCAACCGGCCGTCCTTGCATCAGGGGTTGGCCTTACACTGTTACGCACTTGTCCCAACCCTCCTGCAACAGACTCAGGAGGCAGAATGGATTGCAATGGGGGCAAACGGCACCCATTACCGGAGGCGGAAGGATGAGATCCAGCAGCACTTCCAAGCGGACCGAGTTGCGACGGAAAAGTGGCTCCAGGTGGGTTGGGGTGAATCGCGGGAATCGGGCCGCTGGCCATGGCATAAGCCGTAGGGAATTGCGGTTGCTCACGCCCCTTCGCAAAGTTTTCGATGGGCAGGGGTATAACTGGGGGTTCTGTAGGTTTAGAATTCATGACTGTGTCGTGTTCACCGCCCAGGACGGTGCGTAGTGCTGGGCCAAAGAGCTTGCCGATCTCAACAGCTGCGCTGCTCGTCTCCTCTTCCCATTTTTGGAAACTTGGGCCCTTGATCACCTTGGTTATGACGATACCGCCGCCTTCGCCTGGGGAAAACGCGCATTGCAGCTGCGTTCTATAAGGCCACACGAAAGTGCCGATATGCAGCAGCTCCTCTCCGGAGCAACCGTTGACACTAGCAGCTGGCGCGTCAGATGAAAGAAATCCGTTGATCAAGCTGCAAATTCTGCAGAGGCAGGGGACCGTCCAAATTTCAGGCAGCCACCGCATCGGAGGTGGGCCGACACGCTTGGCGAGGAAAGTTTCAAGGACCGCCGCAAAGAGATGACGATAGCGAGGCGTGGACAATGGGGACCGCGTGTTCCTCGAGTATCTCGAGGAGCTGCCTCAGGAACGGTAACCAAAAACCATGGAAGTCTCGCATTTTGATGATTCCGACGTCGCCAACGACCTTTCAGTGCAAATCGTGCCAGGATGATGTCACTGGCACCCTCTGCGAGGAGGGAAGAGACGAAAGGAGCGAGACCAGAGTCATTAACAGGTCCTGGCCCAACAGGTTTCCCATTGCATCGGTCACAGCATCGACAGGTTTGACCTTGGTGAACAGGCGAAGGACCGCAAGAAAGCTTGGATACGTCTAGCGTGTCCGTGATATGCCTTGCAAACTGCTCCAAACGTTCTTTGGATACCGAAGCCTGGGCACGTTGGGCCGCTGTAAGTCGACTGAGACCCTCAAAGACTCCTAGACTTAAGGGTATGGAAGGGGCAGTCTTTTGGACGAGAGGTAGAAGCCTATACATTGTACCTGCATGAGCTTGCTGACATGTAAATTCAGAAGGTGGCTGGCATGATACTTACTCTGTGGTCAAGATCTCCGGGCCGAGCACAACACAGACCAGTTCAACCAAGCGCCGACCATCCTGCGCAGTGGCAGACTGTGAGCCTACACTTTCCAAGGCGCTGGATACCAGGCGCCGCAGCAATTCCTGGCCCTCGCTCCCCATTGCCCGAAGACGGAGGAGCTCGCGGGCTACATTGCATCTGTGAGAGAGGTTCGAAGAGGCCAGGCCAATAGCCAGCAGTCTGCAAGCTTGTCGGTCTAAATCTTATGTCACTGCGGCAGTTATGGCATACCCCTTCTCAATGTCACGCACTGCAAGGCCTCCACCTTCAACTTCAGCCACGATCCAGGGGAGCAATGTTGTTAGCGGCACGTGTTTCCCGAGTTTGACAACAGCCTGCTCAAAAAAATCCCAATCTTGTGCAGTGAGCAGCGCTTTTAGAAGCGTCTCAATTGCATCATCCGAAAGGACAGCAAAGCTAGAGTCCTCCCCCAACTTCCACAGTCTCGTGCAGAGCTGCTTGAAGGCGGGGAGAAGGCGGGCGCGGTTCTGGGGATCGGTGATCTTGGCGGCAAAGTACTCGATCAGGCGCTGCACACCCGTCGTTCTGGAGCAGTAGCGGGCTGACTGGGCAAGGGGGATTTCGCACTGCAACAGAAAGCCGATCATGCCGTCGCGGGGAATAAGCATCACTGCCTGTGCGCATGCGCCATGGGCCCACCGTCCACAGCCAGTCACCAGCACTATCAGATACTCACAGTTTCAGTCATGGAACAAGACCGCGCTTGCGTAGAAGTACCACGCCTTGTGTGCACCCAGTTCCGTTCCTCGACGGGAAGATCGCAGGCCAGGCTGTGTCCCTGCAGGTCGAAGATACTGCGGGCCAGGTAGCTCGGATTCGTCGAAACCGCGACTTTTCGGCCTGTGTCCTCCTTCTCAATCACAGCGATGAAGACCTCAAAGGGTACCTCTGCCTTGAGCCGGTCGAAGGTCTCAACGACAAGCCTGTCACGGCCAGGGAGAGACTTGACGGTGAACGGTCCCTCAGAATCCTGAGCATCGAGTCCGTAGTAGACGATATTGACAGGCTTGTCCAACCCAGCTCTGCAGCACATCGGCCAAATCCTTGGCGACATCGTCAACTGAGTCGCGGTCGACTTTCGTGCTGTCGGAAGCGTCGTCTTTGCCCAGGCGATGCAACCTGTCCAGCTCGGCGCGAAGATCCGCCTTTAGATCCGAAAATTCGTCTTCTTGCAGCCGTTCAAAGAAGCTCAGCGTCTTGTCGAGCCTTGATCTGGAGCCATCCTCGCCGTCATGGACGCGACGGTGCGCGTGACGCGTGTCTCGGCCGTTTCCAGCATCGCTTCTTTCGTCATCGCTAAGGATATGAAAATCATGGAGCCGAGCCTTCTTCGAAGGACTCAGCATGCGATCCTCCAAGCCTGAGGAGGCGTGGCTCCGCTTGCGTGAGGAGAGCATTGGGCGGATCGCGGCATACCTTATGGGCGGAATGTGGTGATCCCAGAGCGCTGGAACGCGCTAAAAAGACGCGCTGGGATGGTGTTCTCGTCATTATCTGGTAGGCTTGGCGTAGCGCCCCGCAGCGCTGCCGGCATGACCCCACTGCCCCCACCCGCCCACTTTATCACAGAGTGACATTTCTCTCTTAGATATCCATAGATTGATGCTTTCTCTGGATTTATTACATTGGAGAGAATAGCTGAAATATATCATAGCATGTTTAATTCAAGGTTGTAAGGCAAATCCTGAGCTAGGTAAATCACATATGTATAACCTTTCAAAATACGAAGTCTACCAATTGACATTAAAGCTAACTTTTTATCAGGTACCGGTAGTGTTCCGTGAAAGACCAACATGTGCCCCGTTTCCTACCTTGGTTAGTTCGAGCTTTCCAGTTTCAACGTTCTGTTCGCGGTGCACACAAACAAGACACCAGTGGCCCATTTTCCACTTCAATTGCATGGATGAATACCGAATAATGCAGCAGTCAAGCCTGTGGTTCGCGAAAAAACAAGGCTCCCAGCACAGCTCGTGGTTCCAGCCTTCTAGGTTTCCGGTGAGCAAGTCAGTCAAACGCGGAACATACATGTGTATTTGCTGTCTCAAATCGGCACTTTCTCTCTTCTTAACGTTCCGATAAGGATGGGGGCAGGATCGGGAAACACCTCGGCCCTACGCGGGGCAAGTTGGTAGTTCCACAAGGAAAGGATCAACAGACATCGAACGCGCACCACTCCTGCACCGATAGGATGAACTACCTATCCGTTGTGGGATTCGACGGGATCGCGGGTGACGGAAGGCCCACCCCGACCTAAGGTACCGGTAGTAACTGCCTCTCAACGCAAGTTGCCAAGTTGCGACTTCAACGACGAATCTGGACTTGTTTTCCGAAAACCTGATGCCGAGTGCCGACAGGCTACAACCAGAAACGAACCGACGAGCTTCCCATTACGACTTGCGCTCTTCGTCGCTTGGTTGAAAAGCGTTTGCGACCAGCGCCTGCAAGGATACCGAAGATTCTTGAAAACGACGGGCGTGGCTGAGGCCGAAGCCGACGGCACCGGAAGACCCGGGAAGCCCCGATGCTTAATCAACGACGGCCCACAACAAATGCCGCGGTCGTTGCTTGTCAATGACGTCTAGGGTGGAGGCACTGCTGGGCAGCACGGAGATTAAGAGATTGAGATTCGAGACAGTATGTCCCGCTCCAGTAGTAGGTATCCTGTTCCTTCAAGCCCTCGGAAGACGTGCGAAACACGGAGGCCGGCGATGCTGCTGCCCATTGTTGGTTTTATTCTGGCAAAGCCCTCTAGGATCAAGAATTTGCCTTGTCCGGATGCTGGTCTTCTGGTTTCTTTCGTCTCAAGGGCCGGGCGAGTTGCAGGAGCTCGGTCCGGGTTCGTGGATCCGACCCACCGTGGCCCACCGGAATGTCCGGAATGTCCGGTGCCCTACAGTACTTACGTCTAGGTGTGACGCGTCTCTGAGCATAGTTATCGCGCTGGGCTTCGGTGTTAGCCTACTGTTACTACCACACACTTACAACACAAGTCCAGGAGAGACGCTCCGATCCCGCTGCATCTCATCTAAGCCATCTCGATGGCGGAAGAGGCGCTTGGTTGAAGACATATGGATACGCAGGAATGTTGCCGGCAGTTTTTGGGCACAGAGCACTTGCATAGTATCATTGGATTTGAAGTCCAAGATGCTTCTTGCCCCGGGAGCTTGTCAGGCCCGACAGCCCGAGGCATTAAGCTACCGGTACTCCCCCCCTGTGCCGAGTGCACTGCTACTGCGGTGGGGCGGAAGGACGCAGAGGCTTGGGAACCAGAGAAGCAAATGACGTCGCTAGATACGGGTCATACTACCGCGGTAGAGACCAGCGGAAGAAGGTTCTTCAAGTTCGGATGAAAAACAGGTCAACGGGAGCTGGAACGTGCATACAGGACTGGGGACTTCGAGACATGCTACTGTATATACGCAGCAGGGCTCACCCACATCCGCTGTTTGCTGTCGTCTACACCTCTCCAGGCTTTTTGAATCCGTGTTTCCTGGTCCTATCCTTTTCTCACAATGGCAGTCGGGGCTGTTGTGGAACCCATTGTGGTCATTTCCCTGCTCGCGTTTGGCACCTTCATCAACCGGAACAAGAGTCAACATGGCTATGGCTTATCTTCTACTTCGTCGCTTTCGTCAAGACGCGTTTATTGGCAAGCAACAAAGCACGATCCCGAGCCGAGCTTGGGATTCCTCGAGAAAGGACGGAGATCGGATTCGCAAGAGCCCCTCTCGACCCCCGGCTCAAGTAGGTCAAGCAGCGAGGCGGACTTGACGATTCATGTGGATTCCCTGAACAAGAGGAAACGCACTCTCAGATTCTTAGGCTGGGAGCGGGAAGTAACCACACCTAATACGTCGGTTTTCAAGGACCGTTTTCTTTCTCGAGTGCTCCAGCAGCTGCCTTTCTTGGTTGAAGTCTGGTATTGGGCTCTTATCTACTGGGTATGTATTCCTGACCTCGGCTACCTCTGGCATCACATGCATCGTATCATATTTCTGACGCTTGGCTCAGGTATACCAACTTGGCCGCGCCATCACCGCAATATCTTTGCAGACATCCACGGTTGACACGGCTCGAGAACATGCTCTGCAAATCATCCACATCGAACAGCAGCTGGGCATCTTCATCGAGCCCGCCGTGCAAAGGTGGTTCCTCGCGAGTCCCACGCTCATGCGATGGACCAACAGAGCGTACTCCTTCATCCATATCCCCGGCACCATCCTCTTTCTCATTGTCTTATATCATCTGACAACAGCGAGACCGAGGCGGCAGCAAAGAGACAGTAGCAGCCGGTGGATGACCGAGAACAGCCAGGAGCACAGACAGCTTGGGCCGGCCCTCTACGAGAAGAGGCGGAGGACCATGGCCATGTGCAACCTCCTAGCCTTTATCGTCTTCTCCTCTTGGCCGTGCATGCCTCCGAGGCTGTTGAGCGATCCCGGCTACACAGGCGAGCACGCGAGGGAGGCCAAGAGCTACGGGTTCGTAGACACGGTCCATTCAGCGGACGGGGACAGCAGCGTTTGGACGACAAATAGGTTCTGCAACCAGTATGGTGAGTCCATTCAATAACCTCAGGATCCTCCCCTTTGGATTGCCAGTCCAACTGACGCGCCTGTAGCTGCCATGCCGTCGCTGCATTTTGGCTACTCCTTTCTCATCGGGCTTACCATTGCCACAGCACCGCTAAGGAAGCGCGGGAGGCTTGGCTGGAAGCGTCTGGCCATGGTTTGCATGGGAATGGTCTACCCTGCCATCATACTTGTCGCCATTGTTGCAACCGCAAACCATTTTGTTCTCGATGCTGTAGCGGGGGCTTGTGCCTGCCTATTGGCATGGAAGGCGAATGCTGCCCTGCTCAACCTTCTGCCACTGGAAGATTACTTTCTGGCGATGCTGAGGATACACCGGCCTTGATGGTCTTTTCAGAAGCGGTATGGATTCTCTACTCTGAAGTCTGGTGGGCGGTGATGGATGCTGAACATACTACCAGTAAATTCCTAGCACTGAGCACGGAGCGTACAAGTACAGGCATGTCGATGATGATCCAAATCATATTGAAGTTATATTTCATCTCCTTGTCACTTCCAGACCAAACTTCCCTTTCTCATAGGGCGCCTCCTTTGATTGTGCCCCTATACCGCTTACGGACACCGGTGCGTGGTTGGAACTTGGGAGCAGCCAGGTTTTCTGACCGGGTATGGAGGGTTGGAAGGCAGGTATGTACTCTATGTTTGGCCTTCACATTGCAATTAGCCGCACACATGTTTTGCACAACTGCGCAACGTACTTCGTATTAGGTTGCTTGTAAAGGGGCGTGTAGTCAGCAGCTGCTTGATTCGTCACCGTGAGTCTCTCACACGCGGGGCTAAGCTCTAAAGCGATCTCATTCAACTACACAGGCCACGGCTGCTGCCTAATAATGATTAATCGAGTCATTGAGGACGGATGCACTCACTTACAAGTTCCAACATATAAAAGCTGACGGTAGCCCCCTTGAGGAGGCATTGAAGGCAGACTACATCTTTCTTCTCCATCCTACACTCTCTCGAGTCCGGTCAGATATCTTTTTTTGCGTCACATAGACCTCACTGCCAGCCCGAGTCCGTCTGCAAGCTTTTGGAACCCCCCTTTGTCTTCCTCACGGCTTACAACCTACCAACCAATTACATACATGCTACATTCATCCTGATATCGCAACGCCGCCACAATGACAGTCCACAACCACATCTGCGGTCTCTATTACATCTTGCCCAACCATCCGTCGTACTCGAGGCCGCTGAGGGAGTACTTACCCCAACTCTCGCTCTCAGCCCATGCCAAGATTGTCTCGACGACCAGTCGGACCACCTTGACCCAGACATTTGTCAACCCTAGGGCCGAGGCCATCCCCGAGCTGAGGTACACCTTCCCTCTGTACGATGGCGTCTCGGTCGTCGGCTTCATCTGCACCATCAACAACGACCGCGTCATCCGAGGTGTGGTCAAGGAGCGGGCAGAGGCGCGCAAGACTTACACGGACGCCGTCGCACGCGGCGAGACTGCTGGTCTCCTCGAACAGCTACCGAGTGCAAGTGATGTCTTCACCACCACCATCGGCAATGTGCCCGCCAATGCCACCATCAAGGTCGACATCACGTATCTGGGCGAGCTAAAGCATGACGCCGAGGTCGACGGGATCCGCTACACAATTCCCACCTCCATCGCCCCGCGCTTTGGCAACTACCCCGGCGAGTTACTGCGGGCGAGCACACTCCGAAACGACAGCGGAATCAGCATCGTGGTCGATGTCGAGATGCCCAATGGCTGCACCGTCAGGAACGTCCAGTCACCTTCGCACCCCATCTCAGTGACGGTGGGAAACACTTCGGTCGGCACTGCTCAGGGCCAGGAGATGTCTCTCCAAAAGGCCTCGGCAACTCTCTCACAGGCTACTACAGAACTAGGCGACGACTTTGTTCTGCAGATCGTGGCAAGCGGCGTCGACAAGCCCGTGGCAGTGCTAGAGACACATCCGACCATCCCCAACCAGCGGGCCTTGATGGCCACGCTTGTGCCCAAGTTCAACCTTCCTCCCTCGCGGCCCGAAATTGTGTTCCTCTGTGACAGATCGGGGTCAATGCGGGGCGGCAATAAGATTGACAATCTCAAAACCGCCCTGCACATCTTTCTCAAATCTTTACCCGTGGGCGTCAAGTTCAACATCTGCTCTTTCGGCTCGCGCCATGAGTTCCTTTTCCCTGATGGATCTAAGACCTACGACGCTGTCAGTCTCGAGCAGGCCACCCAGTATGTGGATAAATTTGATGCAAACTTCGGAGGCACCGACATCTACAGCCCGACCGAGGACGCCATCAAGAAACGCTACAGAGACATGGACCTGGAGATCATCATTGTGACGGACGGCGAGATTTGGGACCAGGATAAGCTTTTTAACTTGGTGACCAAAAGCGTCTCTGAGAGCAATGGCGCCATCAGGGTATTCACCTTGGGGATAGGCAGCAACGTTAGCCACTCGCTCATCGAAGGTGTAGCCCAAGCCGGCAACGGCTTCTCCCAAACCGTTAGCGACAACGAGAACATGAGCGGCAAGGCAGTTCGCATGTTGAAGGCGTCTCTGATGCCACACATCCGGGATTACACCTTGGAGGTTAGATACGAAACGCCGGCTAAAGATCAAGCCGAGGATGACTTCGAGGTTGTCGAGGTTGAGAAAGTCATGGATGCAATGAGCATCGACGTTGTCGAGCCGCAACAGCAGCACAAGGAACCTCCCAAACAGCCCATCTCGTTGTTTGATGAATCTGCCAACCCGGACGTCGAGATGACCGATGCCTCCCTCGACACCACCGCAGGTGGCAAATACTCGCATGTCCCGTATGTGCTAGAGCCAAAGCTCTTGCAGGCCCCCTTTATCATCCCGGCGCTCTATCCGTTCAGCCGCACCACCGTGTTCCTACTCATGTCGCCAGGGACGGTGCAGAGGCAGCCCAAAGCCGTTGTCCTCCGCGGCACATCCGCCCATGGACCGCTGGAGTTGGAGATTCCCGTGGCGGTGCTCCCAGAGAAGGCTGAAACAATCCACCAGCTTGCCGCTCGGAAGGCCGTCAAGGAGCTCGAGGACGGCCGTGGTTGGATCTACCACGCCAAAGACGCAAACGATGACAAAGGCCAGCTGCTCAGAGACAAGTATCCGGGCCGGTACCATGACATGGTAGAGCGAGAGGCCGTCCGGCTCGGCGTGACCTACCAAGTCGGCGGCAGGTGGTGCAGCTTCGTAGCTGTCGAGGCGACTGCGGAGAAAGCCTCCGAGACAGCGGCTCCGCTGCATGAGCCCGCTTCTAGTTCATCTTCCAGATCCAGATCGTCGAGTCCCAAGCGCGACCTGACTCAGTTTATGTACCCTACCGACGCAATGTTCGGGCGCGGGGTCGGGCAGACGGCCATCGCTAGCTTCGCGCAATACGCTTCCAGCTCAACACCCAACAAAAGACTTCGCGGTCCACTGCCTGCTCCGACAACGTCGGAGATGCGTTATCGAAGACACATCACTGCCGACATGGCGGACAACAGTGGAGCGATGTCGGCGGAGGGATTTGCTCAGTTATACGAGCAATCGGCGCCACCTTCAGCAAGCCAACAAGCGGCTCAGATGGCCGGGACGGAAAGGCGTGGCGCACGCACACGCCAAACGGCCAAAAGAATGACCTTCGGGAAGGCGCCCAGGAAGCAATTAGCCAGCATGGCGGCGCGCAAGAGCGCCCCTAGCACCGGCGGTGTTTCATTGAATATTCCCGGCGACGACAAGCTCAGCCCGATCGTGGCACTGCAGACCTTTGCCGGGTCCTGGGACTGGGATGACAACCTGCTGGACCTGCTTCATATTGACGCCGACTCGGACCTGCCGGCTGCTGCGCAAGAGGTGGTGGACCAGCTTGGCGGCAAGTCAGACACGCTTGCCACGGCACTGGTGCTTGTCCACCTTGAGTTGAGGCTTGCAGATATGAAGGACCAGTGGGAGATGCTGGCTGAGAAGGCTAGGGGCTGGCTGCAGGATGAGCTGCTCAAGGAGGGCAAGTTTGGCTTGGATGAGTTCCTCGCTGAGGCGAAGAAGATTCTTCAGCTCGCTGCCATTGTTGAAGATGACCCTGATGCTAATATCTGATGCTGGATCCTACTCTTGATTTTCTCAGTCAATTTGTTTGGGCATTTTGGAAGGGAATATGGGAGCTTGCGTTGGATGAGAGTTCAGGGGGGAGCTTGAGCCTATTGTCTTGGTCTGTTTACCCCCTTTACATTCCTGATCCTCGTTATTTATATCCATGCTCATTCGATATCAATTGTCTGTCTGTTTGCCTCGAACTTCAACAAGTCAATTTCATTCGTTGCTACCAGGCCCTGATCATGCAGCTGCCATCATAGGGCACTTGGTATTTACAGTTCGGTACGTCATAGTTAGAAGAAGAGAAAGCTAGGGGTTTAGTTAGTCTCAAGTATCGAAAACCGATGAATCGGACGGCATCGCGGCCTCGCTGCATTTGTGAACACTGAATAGACTGAAAAGGAGAAGATGAGCCGTTATACCATTTAAGCTAAAATACAAAGCTCGAAGCAGACGGGAGGCCGCAATTTCAACAGCATCACTGCCCAATCGCTCATAGTAAGGTGACCTGTAGTCCAGGTTCCCCAGGCCGTCCTCCCCTTCAAGCTATTCTTCTCCAGTCTTCCTACGCCTTCTTCGAGATTGTTCGTTTTTCACTCCTGCAATCTCAGCTCTCCTCAGGCTCCCTCCCTGCTTGCTTCACTTTGAGTTCTTGACAGTCAAATCCCTGTCATAAGTCATCTCAGACAAGCCGCCAAGTATAGGAACGGGACAAAAGTCCTTGCAGGCTCTGGAGGCAGCGCCGCGCGAAAGGCGCGAGATGCGATGATAAGATTCCAGCCGTCAATGATTGAGCCAGCCGGGCTGCTAGGTCAGCGCCAATCATTTGAACTTTAATTTGCTAGTTCAAGAAATTTTCTCTTGCCAGACTAAACCGGAGATTGGCAGGAGTGGTACTTATGGATCGTTGAATGGATATAGGCTGGCGGCAGCTTGTGTCCCGTTTCGAACTTTCGATCCGTCTCAAATGAACTCGGCCGTACTACCTAGTAGATAAGTGAAATTCTGCGAGAGTTCGAGATGACAACGGGCCATGAAAGGCGAGACGGTTGGTTGATTGATGGCAAACCGCATAAACATCGCTTCATGCCAAGACGAAAACCAGATGCATAATGCATCGCATCCTGGCGTGGTGATGGCGTGTCAGCTGCTTGTTGAATGATACAAAGCTTGGTGATGTTCATTGGACGGCAAGTCAGACGGGCTCATTAAGGGCTGACAATGCCCAAAATCACAGGCCTGGATGCTTTTTAACTCTGCCTCCGACCGGGCCTTCCGGCTTGCCTACCACGACATACCTGAATGGCCCAAGAATAGACATTGTAGACCTCGAACTACTCTGAAATTTTGAAGTCTGGTCACTCTGGTGTCTCGGCGATCCGATCTTCACCTGATTTTGGCTGAGCAGTCATGTCAGTGCTCCATCCCCGATCAATATCTTGTTGGAGGCCGGAATGTGCAATACGCAGGTACTCATGTATCGGGATGATCCACTGAAGCCGGTGTTCTGCATTGCATTGATCGGTCAGGCAGCTGGCTCATCCACTGCAGAACTGGGGATGTGGGATGGTTTGCTGAACGGTGATCTCCACCAGGATTAGATTGAATAAGGTGCCTTAAGAATGGAGGATTGGAGGGGTAACAAAGTGCTTGCAATCACGTTTATTGCTGTTCATACCTTAGCCAATTGCAAGTCACTGCTAACCAGGCTTTCCCTGGCCCGCCTGGTTATGCGGCAGGAGTTCCTGTGTTACCATGGACCCGTGACCTTGCAATTGGCAAGGACAGAAGCGCCCGAAGTCGTTTCGCAGGGGAACTGCCGGTTATCCATGACTCTGACGCCGTTTGATCCCAACTTGGAAGCTGCAAAGAGCTGGTCGATCTCAAGGCACACCTGCCTTCTCCTCAGCGGCGGAGCCCACTACCACGCCGTTAGCTCAGAGCTGCAGCCTGCAGTTGCAGTTTCGGACGATTTAAGACGCCAAGATGCAACTGCTACCCTGTACCCGATCTTGGCCAGGCCGATCTCTCTTGCTTGTTGCATAGCCAAGGTAAGTGTCTGTGTGGTCACTACTGGTCAGGCAAGTGCACAGTCCTCAAGTGACCTCAACTTGTGCCGGTGAATGCTTATGTTCCATCAGATCGAAGCCAACTCGTTCCCAAGTCGGTCACGCCTAGTTATTAGACTCTCTAACAGAGTTGGGACCGCATCCCAAACCCCGCAGGTTCCGCTGACCGCTGCTCCATGAAATGGTCATGTCCTTCCCCATGGGGGTGACTACTGATCGGAGACTTGTGCCCCTCTTGGAGACAAGAGTGAGCGAGAGAATGCAGATTCTCCCACTGGGCCGGGTTGGAAACACATAAGGGCTCACTGTATGCCTAACCTTGTTAGCTCTTGTTTACTTTTCGTCCACCTTGGTAATCGACGGCCCGTTGTGATCATCCACTCAGCACCGAGGGTAACTTGTTGCTGCCCACCTGGATAGCTTTTGCTTCATCTAACATCACCGGGCCATCTCCACATTCCACAATCCACATCATCATGCCTATTCTTTTGCAGCTTGCAGTTTGGGTCTTTGCCCTTCTGCTGGCATCCACAAATGCTGCCGAGCCCTACAAGCTCATGCCGCCTCCGCTCGACACTCCTTGGACAGACAAGGTTGGAACGAATCCCTGGCCGCAGTACCCTCGCCCTCAACTTCGCCGCGATGGCTGGAAATCGCTGAACGGAATCTGGACCTACCAAGCAGCAACCGATCCTGATGACACTGCTGTCAAACCGACGCTCCCCTTGAGACAGGAAGTGCTGATTCCGTCGTGCATCGAGAGCGGAATTTCCGGCATCATGACGACGGGCGTGACCCACATGTGGTTTGGAACCAACTTCACCGTGCCCGAAGCATCCTCTCAAGGTGACCGTGTCATGCTCAATTTCGAAGCTGTTGACTACGAGGCCACTGTGTACGTCAACGGAGCAGAGGCCGGTTTTCACCGTGGAGGCTATTCACGCTTTAGTTTTGATGTGACCCAGCATCTCAAGCCTTATGGGGATAATGAGCTGTGAGTGTCGAAGTTTGTACTTTCTGAATGAAGATTGTATCAACTAACAAGTGAGAGGCTCGTCTTCGTCTTTGACCCTACCGATGATCAGAGTATTCCCCAAGGAAAGCAGAGCAAGCGGCCCCATCACATTTTCTACACTCCCTGCAGCGGCATCTGGCAAACCGTCTGGCTTGAGCATGTTCCCGAAAACTCCATTACCAAGTTAGATGTTGCCGCTGGTATGGACGGGAAGGGTGAGTAGACCCGGGATCAGGCTGGAAAGCTGTTACTGACCATGAAGCTAGTTGACGTTACTGTCCACGGCTCCAAGAATGAGAGCACACCAGTTGAGATCTCTGTACACGACCTGGACGGCGGTGTACTTCACACCCAACAAGCCATGTCTAACGAGCCCTTTACGTTTACCGTCCAGTCACCGAAGCTGTGGAGCCCGGACTCGCCCACCCTGTACAACATCACGGTCAAAATGGGCTCTGACGAGGTCAGTAGCTACACTGGTTTCCGGACCGTCTCGACCGGCATGGTGAACGGCACCCTACGGCAGCTGCTGAACGGCGAGTTTGTGTTTTGGTTCGGCCCGCTTGACCAAGGATACTGGCCCGACGGTCTTCACTTGCCTCCGACGCTGGAAGCAATGGTCTCGGACCTTGAGCTCATCAAAGATCTTGGCATGAATCTGGTCCGCAAACATGTATGCCATCCCCGAGGATTCGTTAGAGTTCTGTCTTACAGCTCGCTTACCGCGCCTCACAGATCAAGATTGAGCCAGACCTCTTCTACGAGGCCTGCGATCGGCTGGGTCTTATGGTTATGCAAGACATGCCCTCGATGCGCGTGTACCCAGAGCGCCGGCCCACTGATGACGAGCAGGTTGAGTGGGAGAGGCAGCTGGACATAATGGTTGAAGAACACAAGAGCTATCCAAGTATCGTCTCGTGGGTCATCTACAATGAGGGCTGGGGCCAAATCACCGACTACCACCCGGAGTTCGCCATCACCGAGAGAGTCCGCCGAATGGATCCGACCCGGCTGATCAATGCCAACTCGGGTTGGAGAGATCACGGAGCCGGCGACTTCTCAGTAAGCATTGCCCACCTCGCTGAGAGCGTTCGGATGGCTAACGTTCCCCATTCAGGACAACCATCACTATGCTGACCCTCAATGCGGCGCTCCCTATTATTCTCTGCCTAGCTCTCCATACGACCCGAATCGCATCGGTTTTCAGGGCGAGTTTGGCGGGCTCGGGTCCCGACCGGCAGATGAAAAGTATGATCTGAAGCGTTGCTCAACCTTCCCACCTGTGCCTTGTGCCACCTTCCGAATGCAGAGGAGCTAACATGTCTTCCTTTTCGCAGCCTTTGGCCAATCGAAACGGCTCTCAGAACCATCAACGAGACGTACGAGATGCATGCCACTCCTGACTCGTTCCACTACCGCGCTCGCACACTTCTGCGCCTTCTCCGAGAACAGGTTGAGATGTATGGCTGCAGCGGTGCCATCTATACCCAGACTTCTGACGTCGAGGCCGAGGTGAACGGGCTGGTCACATATGATCGGCGTGTAGTCCGCATTAACGCGGCACAGTGGCAGGAGGATATCAAGGCTTTGTATGATGCCGCCAAGGCCAGAGTGTAAGTTGACGGCTGACAGTCGGATCCTGGTGGTGAGGGAGCATTGCGAACGGGGTGGAGGAAGCCGGCATGACGTTTTGGCATGACCTGCTCCCTTGAACACCGCACAGCATTTTACGCACTACGTAGTTACGGCATCGTTTGCAAAAGCATAAAGTATCCTTCGGGGTATCATTACCGAACAGAAATGCACTTAGCACGAAGATGCTCCCCTCTGGTCTTTTTCTCGGACGCTCATCAGACTGTTTCTGGCTTGGCCCGAACCTGGCATGTGTTTCTCACCATCTCTTCTAGGAGAGGAAGGTGTCAGTGTCATGTAAATCATTTCACCAATCGTCAATGATGCCTTGGTTTGGTGGTCTAATGAATTCCCCCCCGCCTCTTAGGACTGGACGCTTCCCCGCACCGTGACAGCCACTCAACCTCCTCTACTAGTTCTTGCATCAGTACACAGCTGTCATGGGTGCTTAGGTAGGAACTTTAGGTACTAGTATCGGACCAGCAGCTCGGACAGTTGAGCAACTTCAAGCAGAGTGAGGCATCATGATTCAAGCTATGATGGACGGTATCATGATATGACCGTGACCCATACCTTCCAGGTTGCTCCTGGTCTTTTGATTGAGTGTGACTACTACATCAGTACTAGTGTACCCCTTGAAGAGGGATCACTTGATAGTAAGCTGTGTATCCTAAGGTAAACATATCCAGCCAGGTTCTAATCATAACCATACCCTCTTTAGTCAGGCCGCCTCGATGTCCTCTCCCTGTATTCATCAACGACTCTCTGTACCTCATCGGGCTCAAAATCGCCGGGGTAATCCAGCACCGTGTCCCCAAAGCGGTTCTTGACCGTTGGATCCGCCCCGTTAGCTACCAGAGCCTTGAAGACGTCCAGAAACCCGTGGCGCATGGCTGTATGCACCGGCCGGTCTCCTGAGAAACGGTTTGCCATGTTGAAGTAGACCGCTTTGTTCTCCTCAGTGCCGAGTAGCTCACCCAAGACTTCAATTGAGCCTGTCTGGTAGTCAGCAACAGGATCCAACTGAATAGCTTCCTCACGGGTAGTGTCTGTTTACGTGATTGTCCAGCTTTGGCAGCTATGTGTGCGGCTGTTTGCTGGAAGTCATCCTTGCAGGCAATCAGCACCTCGGCAGTGGAAGCTTCTTCCCGTGCGGCTAGGCTCTTGACGGCGGCACGGAGCTTGATGATCTCCCCCTGGCCTGCTAGAACAGAAATGTGGTGTGCTTCTGATGTCGTGATGTGCATTCTGAGATGGTGTTACTCGACAATCGTACTGTTGCACAAACTTCCCATAACATGAAGTAGCTAATGGTGACAACTAAGTATATGGTCTTGAGCAGGTTAGGTGTCTAGGTAATGCTTGTCGGTCCTCCTGATTCGAGCTCACCGGACGTCCGAAGCTGCATGCCCGTTTCTCTTGGACGACCCAAAGAGCATGAGTAAGCATGCATTTTGATTCAAC